>NC_079544.1:28786519-28991519 GCF_015846415.1 Triplophysa dalaica
CTTAAAAAAATCAAAGAACTAGTTAGCAAAAGTCAGTTTTAAACACCATCACCGATAACTCGTGAACCGTTTGTGTGACATCAATGGATCAAGAGGCAAAGTTGTTCAGAATGAAGAGGAGGACTATTAAATGATATCATTAGTTTGTGTAAGTGTCAAATGTCATGTGATACACAATTGTTTAAGATATGAGATACACGTCAATTTTGCCATTTTTACTGTTTTAGCGCCACCTAGTGTCCAAACGCTACCTCCTTTTTTTACGTGACCTCGGAGTGATGGTCTACACATATCAACTGAGCCCCATGATGATATGTTAAGCCCTTCTGGATTTATGGCCATTTTAATGTGATAGGATCTGCCCATTTTAAGTTTTGGCGTCCCTAAGCAACGGTGAAAAGAAATTTCAACTTTTTTTCAATGATTATTTACATTCACACTCTACAGAAGTCATCTGCATTGGTTTGGTTCCGATCGGTTGAAAAACCAGGAACTAGTTCGCGAAAGTAGGTTTTTGACATCATCAGCGATAACTCACGAACCGTTTGATCGACAGAAGCATGTCCAGAGGCAAAGTTGTTCAGAATGAGAAGAGCAATCTTATGATACCAATAGTTTCTGTATATGTCAAATGTCACGTGATACAGAATTGTTTATGCACTCCAAAAGCGCTATTTCGCCCCCCGGTGGCCAAATGAGTTCACATTTCTTACAGACCTTAAAGACCGTGAGACGAATAAGCCCAGCGAGTGTCGTTTTGATCGGCCTCCGTTTACCCGGTATAATGAGTGCTCACATTTAATTGACCGATGGCAGACTTGTTTTTTGAGATACGCAGAAGTCCTTTTATACAGTCAAGGTTCATGACACAAAGACACACCATACCAAATAATTAGTCGATCGGGCAAACGGTTGCTTAGTTATAGCCCTTTTCGAGTTCTTTGCTATTATAGCGCCACCTAGTGGCCAAACACCGAGTTTTTTTTATTGTGACCCCAGACTGAGGGTCTACACATATGGTCTAAGCCCCGTGAAGATATCTCAAACCGTTCTCTAGGTATAGCCATTTTAATGAAATAGGCTACTTCCGGGTTTGACGTTTTGATGCCCCCTAGCGACCCTGAATCGAAATTTCAACTTTTTTTCAATGAATATTTACATTCACACTCCACAGAATTTATCAGCGTTGGTTTGGTTCCGATCGGGCAAAAATCCAGGGACTAGTTCATTTTTTTTTTTTTTCCTAAAATGCAAATTAGCGGGAAAATTTGCATACCGGAAATGAAATCGGGGATATACGTTTTTTAGGTTTTGAGCCAATGATTACAATGATATAAAACACTTGGGTGTGCGACAAACGGTTTAGGAGTAACGAGCGTTAACGTGCGCAAACACGCTTTTCATCGCTGTAGCGCCACCTATGGGCCGATTTGGCTGGGTCACTGTATCTGAGTAGCCTGCACAGATACAACCAAATGACCAAGTGTCGAGTTTCTACGACTTACGGTTTGGGCTGGGCGACCGGTTTTATGGCGGAAAAATAATAATAATTAAAGCTGCAAGCAGCATTTAGCGGGTTCGAGCAGTCTAAGGCCTCTATTGGCCTTGCCATTGTCAACTAGGCTCAGGATTGGCACCGTAACAAATCCACAACGAATGACACTCTTCCACACCAAGAAATATGACAGAAACGGTTGGTAACTTTTAATACAGACCATGCATGCGTACACTCGTATGCAAAAACGGGCGTAAACCGATAATACCTAAGGGACGAGTGCAATAAACCATTTCTCATGTCTCTATGATGATTTGTTGCAGAGATAGAGATCTTGCTAAACGGTTGCTAAGCTAACCTGTTCGGTTGCCATGGGTGTCAATTAATACCTGTCAATTAATAACACATCAAACCACAAGTCAAACGAACCAAGCCCCGTGTCTTTATAATATTCTACTGAAGAGATGTAGGTCTGGCTAGACGATTGCAAAAAATAATCTGTTTGGTTGCTAAGGGCGTGGCTTGGCAGCTGTCAATCTATAAAGAATGAAGCCATTAGCAAAACAAAGCAACTCCTGTGTCTCTAAAACATTCTATTGCACATATATAGGTCTTTTTTTTAATACAATGCACATTCTTCAAAATAGCTTATTTTGTGTTTTGAAGAATTGATAAAAAATACGACCAATTTAAATAGATAATTGATTCACATTCATGGTCTGCAACAATATTCCAGAAGACCTTGCCATTTAAGTGATGCTTATTTGGTTGAGTCTGGTGACTCTGAAGGCCATTGGAGTACAGTGAGCTCATTGTCATGTTCAAGAAACCAGTTTGAGATCATTTGAGCTTTCTGACATGGTCGATTTTTTTTACTGCTGGAAGTAGCCATCAAAACATGGACATGGTTGGCAACAATCCTCAGGTGGTATGTGTTATCTAATATATCCCATACCATATATCCAATTGTTTCTCCATTTTGATGCTCGGTTTGAACTTCAGCAAGTGTGTTTACCACGTCTAGAAGCCAAAATGGATTGAGTTTATGCTATGTGACTGGCTGATTAGCAATTTGACTAGCAAATGATGTATTTATTAAAGACAAGTTTAAAATAGTAATTTTAAATGTATGATATTTCACCTTTTTGACTGTTGTGAAGGCATGCCTCTTCCGATAAGAATCACATGTTGCATGCTTGTTTTGTGTCATAATATGTATAATAGTACTTAATGGCAAGTCAGTTGGATTAATTATTAAGGAGTGGTGACCTTCACCACACTCGTTTCACGCTAATATAATAAAGGACCCTGTTATGGTCACAAAAAAAAAAACTCAACATGTTTTTGATGATTATTGACCTAGAGAGTCCAGAGAAATGTACTGTGGTGGAAATTTTGTAATTGCTTGAAAATCCTTGAACAAGTTTGCAAAAGTAGGTTTTATACATCATCACCAATAACTCACAAACCATTTGATAGACATCAATGGTTCAAGAGGCTAAGTTGTTATGAATGAGGAGATCTATCGTTTGATATCAATAGTTAGTGTATTAGTCAAATGTCACATGACACAAAGTTGTCCAGGCCACCAAAATACATGTACATTTTGCCTTTTTTAATGTTTTAGCGCCACCTAGTATCCAAACGCCACCTTCCTTTGTATGTGACCTTGGAGTGATGGTCTACACATATCATCTGAGCCCCATGATGATATGTTAAGCCGTTCTGGATTTATGGCCATTTTAATGTGATAGGCTCAGACCATTTTAAGTTTTGGCGTCCCTAAGCAGCGGTGAAAGAAAAATTTCAACTTTTTTTCAATGATTATTTACATTCACACTCCACAGAAGTCATCTGCATTGGTTTGGTTCCGATCGGTTGAAAAACCAGGAACTAGTTCGCGAAAGTAGGTTTTTGACATCATCAGCGATAACTCACGAACCGTTTGATCGATAAAAGTTGTTCCAGAGGCAAAGTTGCTCAGAATGAAGAGTACTATCATATTATAACCATAGTTTGGGTAAATGTCAAATATCACGTGATACACAGTTGTGCATGCACTCCAAAAGCGCTATTACGCCCCCCGGTGGCCGAATAAGTTCATGTTTCTTACACACCGTCAGGACCATGAGACAAATAAGCCCAGTGAGTGGCGTTTTGATCGGCCTCCGTTAACCCGGCGTAATGAGTGCTCAAACTTCATCGACCAATGGCGGCCATGTTTTTTGATATACGCCAATGTCCATTTAGATATTTATGTAGAATGAGACAAAGACACACCATACCAAATAATAAGTCAATCGGGAAAACTGTTGCGTAGTTATAGCCATTTTCTAGCTCATTCAAATTATAGCGCCATCTAGTGGCCAAACGCCACTGTTTTTTTATTGTGACCCCGGACTGAGGGTCTACACATGTGTTCCAAGCCCCATGAAGATATCTCAAACAGTTCAGGAGTTATGTCCATTTTAGCTAAATATGTTACTTCCGGTTTGGATGTTTTAGCGCCACCTAGCGACCGTGAATTGAAAATTGATTTTTTTTTAATAATTATTCATATTCACACTCCACAGAACTCATCAGCGTTGGTTTGGTTCCAATAGGGCAAAAATCCAGGGACTAGTTCATTTTTTTTTTTTTTCATAAAATGCTAATTAGCGAAAAATCTATAATGGCGGAAATGGAATCGGAGATATACGTTTTTTAAGTTTTGAGCCAGTGATTACACTGATATAAGACACTTGGGTGTGCGACAAACGGTTTCGGAGTAACAAGCGCAAACGCGTTTGGTATTGCTATAGCGCCACCTATGGGTCGATATGGCTGGCTCCGTGTATCTGAGTAGCGACAAGGACTACTACCATCTGACCAAGTCTCAGCTCTGTCGGCCTTACGGTTTGGGCTGCAGTATCAGTTTTATGGCAGAATAATAATAAGAAGAAGAATAATAAAACCAACAAATACAATAGGTTTCTAGCCCTTCGGGCTCGAACCCTAATTAAAGCTGCAAGCAGCCTTTAAGCGGGTTTCGAGTATTTATGCCAGTCAATGGAGCAGTGCATCCACGAACAGTGTAAGGGGTCAGACCCCAACGAACCCACGACGGATCAAACTCCCACCAACACAGAAAAATTATAGAAATTATCAGTATCAGCTCAAAGAAGCGTTGCATGCTTACACACTCATGACTAGCTGTTTTCTCTCAATCAAACAACAAAATAAACTAATTCAAAGTTGGTTGGTGTCAGGTAATGGTATCATAAAATACTGCCTGCAGGCATAGCCTTTATCCCCTAGCAGGATTCCATCATAGTCACCTATATAATAGAAAAATGCAGTTCTGTTAGGCCCAAAATTAGTAATCCAGTTAGTTTGTAAAGTCTATTTGACTTGCCACGTCCAAATAATGTGCATAACTCTCCGATACTTGAGTCGTGAACAGAGCCTGGCCATTTCGCCACCAGATTTATAATGTGGAACATAGTCACACACCATCTAAGAGATGTGTTGTATAATTGAATACATTCCCTTGAATAATTATCAAACTAAATGTTATGAATGTTTACTGGCATGGTCATTTCATAATCTTTATGATCAATTATAATGTACCTGCAATAGAGAATTTAGAAATTGCTTAAAAAAATCAAAGAACTAGTTAGCAAAAGTCAGTTTTAAACACCATCACCGATAACTCGTGAACCGTTTGTGTGACATCAATGGATCAAGAGGCAAAGTTGTTCAGAATGAAGAGGAGGACTATTAAATGATATCATTAGTTTGTGTAAGTGTCAAATGTCATGTGATACACAATTGTTTAAGATATGAGATACACGTCAATTTTGCCATTTTTACTGTTTTAGCGCCACCTAGTGTCCAAACGCTACCTCCTTTTTTTACGTGACCTCGGAGTGATGGTCTACACATATCAACTGAGCCCCATGATGATATGTTAAGCCCTTCTGGATTTATGGCCATTTTAATGTGATAGGATCTGCCCATTTTAAGTTTTGGCGTCCCTAAGCAACGGTGAAAAGAAATTTCAACTTTTTTTCAATGATTATTTACATTCACACTCCACAGAAGTCATCTGCATTGGTTTGGTTCCGATCGGTTGAAAAACCAGGAACTAGTTCGCGAAAGTAGGTTTTTGACATCATCAGCGATAACTCACGAACCGTTTGATCGACAGAAGCATGTCCAGAGGCAAAGTTGTTCAGAATGAGAAGAGCAATCTTATGATACCAATAGTTTCTGTATATGTCAAATGTCACGTGATACAGAATTGTTTATGCACTCCAAAAGCGCTATTTCGCCCCCCGGTGGCCAAATGAGTTCACATTTCTTACAGACCTTAAAGACCGTGAGACGAATAAGCCCAGCGAGTGTCGTTTTGATCGGCCTCCGTTTACCCGGTATAATGAGTGCTCACATTTAATTGACCGATGGCAGACTTGTTTTTTGAGATACGCAGAAGTCCTTTTATACAGTCAAGGTTCATGACACAAAGACACACCATACCAAATAATTAGTCGATCGGGCAAACGGTTGCTTAGTTATAGCCCTTTTCGAGTTCTTTGCTATTATAGCGCCACCTAGTGGCCAAACACCGAGTTTTTTTTATTGTGACCCCAGACTGAGGGTCTACACATATGGTCTAAGCCCCGTGAAGATATCTCAAACCGTTCTCTAGGTATAGCCATTTTTATGAAATAGGCTACTTCCGGGTTTGACGTTTTGATGCCCCCTAGCGACCCTGAATCGAAATTTCAACTTTTTTTCAATGAATATTTACATTCACACTCCACAGAATTTATCAGCGTTGGTTTGGTTCCGATCGGGCAAAAATCCAGGGACTAGTTCATTTTTTTTTTTTTTCCTAAAATGCAAATTAGCGGGAAAATTTGCATACCGGAAATGAAATCGGGGATATACGTTTTTTAGGTTTTGAGCCAATGATTACAATGATATAAAACACTTGGGTGTGCGACAAACGGTTTAGGAGTAACGAGCGTTAACGTGCGCAAACACGCTTTTCATCGCTGTAGCGCCACCTATGGGCCGATTTGGCTGGGTCACTGTATCTGAGTAGCCTGCACAGATACAACCAAATGACCAAGTGTCGAGTTTCTACGACTTACGGTTTGGGCTGGGCGACCGGTTTTATGGCGGAAAAATAATAATAATTAAAGCTGCAAGCAGCATTTAGCGGGTTCGAGCGATTTAAGGCATCTAAGGTACGTCTGCCATCGCCGACCAGTTTCAAGAATCGCACCATAACAGATCAAGGACGGACGACACTCTAGCGCACCAAGTAAAATGTCAGAAACGTTTAATACAGTTGCAGAGATATAGATCTTGCTAAAAGGTTGCTAAGCTAATCTGTTTGGTTGCTATTGGCGTGGAATGGCACCTGCCAATTAATAACACATTAAACCACAAGTCATGCGAAACAACTCCAGTGTTTCCGCGATGCTCTATTGCAGAGATGGAGGTCTAGCTTCATGGTTGCTAAGTTAACAGTTTAGTTGCTATGGATGTGGTATGGCACCTGCCAATTGATATTACATTAAGTCACAAGTGAAATTAACCGAACCCCTGTGTCTCTACAATATTCAACTGCAGAGATATAGGTCTGTGTAAATGATTGTTAAGCTAATCTGTTTAGTGGCTATGGGCATAGCTTGTCACCTTCATATTATAATACACTTTTCCATGAGTAGAACAAAGCAACTTCTTTGTCTCTATGACATTCTATTGCAGAGATATTGGTCTTTTTTAATTTAATGCATATTTTTCAAAATAGCCTCTTTTGTGTTTTGAAGAATTAAAATTGAATTAAAATTTAGGACCATTTTAAATGGATACATTGATTCATATTCATGAATACATTGTGGTCAGTAAGACATTGACATTGTCTGCAATAATATTTTAGAAGGCCGTGCCATTTAAATTATGTTTCTTTGGTAGACGCGCCTCACATGATATATCCCATTTCTTCTCAAGTTTGATGTTTGGTTTGAACTTCAGGAAGTCCTGTTTACCATGTCTAAATGCCTAAATGCATTGGGTTGCTGCCATGTGACTGGCTGAGTAGCAATTTGGGTTTACATGCAATTAAACTGGTTTTATCTAATAAAGGTGTGTTGTATATATATATATCAATACAGCATCATAAAAGCAGCCAGACATGTGCTATATTTATAGATGTGTAAATATGCAGCAACGTTTAATGTGTAATACATTATATTTTTTAACACTGTCTTCCTGTGAAACACATTTCATTCCACACACATGCACAGTCTCGATCACGCAAGACACACAGAACTATACTGTGCATTTACACTCTTATGATACAGAGGGAAATGATACCCATAAACATACACACATGCACACTACACACCTTTATCCTGCACACATTTATCGTTCCTTAAGCAAAGCTACATGCATTGTGATCTGGTGACTCTATAAGAAAACCATTGAAATGAATGATATTTCACCTTTTTATCATTTATGAAGGAATGCCTCTTCCTATGAGCATCACATTTTGCATCCTTGTTAAGTGTCATAATATGTATAATAGTACTAAATGGCAAGTCAGTTGGATTATTTCTTAAGGAGTAGCGACCTATAACATACTCGTTTCACGCTAATATAATAAAGCACCCTGTTATGGTCACAAAACTAAAAAATACTCAACATATTTTTGATGATTATTGACCTAGAGAGTCCAAAGAAATGTACTGTGGTGGAAATTTTGAAATTGCTTGAAAATCCTTGAACAAGTTAGCAAAAGTAGGTTTTTTACATCATCACCAATAACTCACAAACCATTTGATAGACATCAATGGTTCAAGAGGCAAAGTTGTTATGAATAAGGAGATCTATCGTTTGATATGAATAGTTTTTGTATTAGTCAAATGTCACGTGACACAGAGTTGTCTAGGCCACCAAAAGACATGTACATTTAGCCATTTTTACTGTTATAGCACCACCTAGTGTCCAAACGCCATGTTATTTTGTATGGGACCTCGGAGTGATGATCTACATATATTTCCCGAGGCATATGATGATATGTTAAGCCGTTCTGGATTTATGGCCATTTAAATGTGATAGGCTCCACCCATTCTTTTATTTTGGCGCCCCTAAGCGACCGTGAAAGGAAATTTCTACTTTTTTTCAATAATTATTTACAAACACTTCCCACAGAAGTCATCTGCATTGTTTTGGTTCCGATCGGTCGAAAATCCAACGACTAGTTTGCGAAGGTAGGTTTTTGACCTCATCAGCGATAACTCACAAACTATTCGATTGACAGAAGTTGTTCCAGAGGCAAAGTTGCTCAGATAGAAGAGTACTATCCTATGATACCAATAGTTTCTGTATATGTCAAATGTCACGTGATACACAATTGTTTAAGCACTCCTAAAGCGTTATTTCGCCCCCCGGTGGCCGAATGAGTTCACATTTCTTACAGACCTTAAAGACCATGAGACGAATAAGCCCAGCGAGCGTTGTTTTGTTCGGCCTCCGTTAACCCGGTCTAATAAGTGCTCAAACTTCATTGGCCAATGGCGGCCATGTTTTTTAAGATACGCCAATGTCCTTTTAGATATTCATGTAGAATGAGACAAAGACACACCATACCAAATAATAAGTCAATCGGGCAAACTGTTGCGTAGTTATGGCCATTTTGTAGCTCATCCAAATTATAGCGCCACCTAGTGGCCAAACGCAGGATTCTTTTTACTGTGACCCCGGATTGAGGGTCTACACATATGTTCCAAGCCCCATGAAGATATCTCAAACAGTTCAGGAGTTATGGCCATTTTAGTTCAATATGTTACTTCCGTTTTGGACATTTTTGCGCCCTCTAGCGATGGGGGATGAAAATTTCAACTTTTTTTTAATAATTATTCATATTCACACTCCACAGAACTCATCAGCGTTGGTTTGGTTCCAATAGGGCAAAAATCCAGGGACTAGTTCATTTTTTATTTTTTTCATAAAATGCTAATTAGCGAAAAAATTTGCATACCGGAAATGAATTCGGAGATATACATTTTTTAAGTTTTGAGCCAGTGATTACTCTGATATAAAATACTTGGGTGTGCAACAAACGGTTTAGGAGTAACATGCGTAAACGCGTTTTTTATCGCTGTAGCGCCACCTATGGGTCGATTTGGCTGGCTCCGTGTATCTGAGTAGCGACAAGGACTACAACCATCTGACCAAGTCTCAGCCCTGTCGGCCTTACGGTTTGGGCTGCAGTATCAGTTCTAGGGAAGAAGTATAATAATAATAATAAAACCAACAAATACAATAGGTTTCTAGCCCTTCGGGCTCGAACCCTAATAATTAAAGCTGCAAGCAGCCTTTAAGCGGGTTTCGAGAATTTGCGCCATTCAATGCAGTTATGCATCCACGAACAGGCTAAGGGGTCAAACCCCAACGAACCCACGATGGATCAAAGTCCCACACACAGAAAAATTATAGAAATGATCAGTATCACCTCAAAGTAGCGTTGCATGATTACACACTCATGACTAGCTGTTTTCCCTTAATAAAAACAACAAAATAAACTTATTCAAAGTTGGTTGGTGTCAGGTAATGGTGTCATAAACTACTGCCTGCAGGTGTAGCCTTTGTCGCCTAGCAGGATTCCATCATAGTCACCTGTATAATAGAAAAATGCAGTTCTGTTAGGCCCAAAAAGGCCCAAAATTAGTAATCCAGTTAGTTTGTAAAGTCTATTTGACTTGTCACGTCCAAATAATGTGCATAACTCTCTGAAGATACTTGAGTCGTGCACAGAGCCTGGCCATTTCGCTACTACATTTATAATGTGGAACATAGTCACACACCATCTAAGAGATTTGTTGTATAATTGAATACATTCCCTTGAATAATTATCAAACTAAATGTTATGAATGTTTACTGGCATGGTCATTTCATAATCTTTATGATCAATTATAATGTACCTGCAATAGAGAATTTTGAAATTGCTTAAAAAAATCAAAGAACTAGTTAGCAAAAGTCAGTTTTAAACACCATCACCGATAACTCGTGAACCGTTTGTGTGACATCAATGAATCAAGAGGCAAAGTTGTTCAGAATGAAGAGGAGGACTATTAATTGATATCATTAGTTTGTGTAAGTGTCAAATGTCATGTGATACACAATTGTTTAAGATATGAGATACACGTCAATTTTACTGTTTTAGCGCCACCTAGTGTCCAAACGCTACCTTCTTTTGTACGTGACCTTGGAGTGATGGTCTACACATATGTTCCGAGCCGCATGATGATATGTGAAGCCATTCTGGATTTATGGCCATTTTAATGTGATAGGATCCGCCCATTTTAAGTTTTGGCATCCCTAAGCAATGGTGAAAGGAAATTTCAACTTTTTTTCAATGATTATTTACATTCACACTCCACAGATGTCATCTGCATTGGTTTGGTTCCGATTGGTTGAAGAACCAAGGACTAGTTCGCGAAAGTAGGTTTTGACATCATCAGCGATAACTCAAAAACCGTTTGATTGACAGAAGCGTGTCTAGAAGCAAAGTTGTTCAGAATGAGAAGAGCTATCATATGATACAATAGTTTCTGTATATGTCAAATGTCACGTGATACACAGTTGTTTATGCACTCCAAAAGCGTTATTTCGCCCCCCGGTGGCCGAATAAGTTCACGTTTCTTATAGACCTTCAGGACCATGAGTCGAACAAGTCCAGCAAGTGTCGTTTCGATCGGCCTCAGTTAACCCGGTCTAATGAGTGCTCAAACTTCGTTGACCGTTGGCAGACATGATTTTTGAGAAACGCCAAAGTCCTTTTACACAGTCAAGGTTCATGACACAAAGACACACCATAACAAATAATTAGTCGATCGGGCAAACGGTTGCTTAGTTATAGCCCTTTTCGAGTTCTTTGCTATTATAGCGCCACCTAGTGGCCAAACACCGAGTTTTTTTTATTGTGACCCCGGACTGAGGGTCTACACATATGGTCTAAGCCCCGTGAAGATATCTCAAACCGTTCTCTAGGTATAGCCATTTTAATGAAATAGGCTACTTCCGGGTTTGACGTTTTGATGCCCCCTAGCGACCCTGAATCGAAATTTCAACTTTTTTTCAATGAATATTTACATTCACACTCCACAGAATTTATCAGCGTTGGTTTGGTTCCGATCGGGCAAAAATCCAGGGACTAGTTCATTTTTTTTTTTTTTTCTAAAATGCAAATTAGCGGGAAAATTTGCATACCGGAAATGAAATCGGGGATATACGTTTTTTAGCTTTTGAGCCAATGATTACAATGATATAAAACACTTGGGTGTGCGACAAACGGTTTAGGAGTAACGAGCGTTAACGTGCGCAAACACGCTTTTCATCGCTGTAGCGCCACCTATGGGCCGATTTGGCTGGGTCACTGTATCTGAGTAGCCTGCACAGATACAACCAAATGACCAAGTGTCGAGTTTCTACGACTTACGGTTTGGGCTGGGCGACCGGTTTTATGGCGGAAAAATAATAATAATTAAAGCTGCAAGCAGCATTTAGCGGGTTCGAGCAGTCTAAGGCCTCTATTGGCCTTGCCATTGTCAACTAGGCTCAGGAATGGCACCGTAACAAATCCACAACGAATGACACTCTTCCACACCAAGAAATATGACAGAAACGGTTGGTAACTTTTAATACAGACCATGCATGCGTACACTCGTATGCAAAAACGGGCGTAAACCGATAATACCTAAGGGACGAGTGCAATAAACCATTTCTCATGTCTCTATGATGATTTGTTGCAGAGATAGAGATCTTGCTAAACGGTTGCTAAGCTAACCTGTTCGGTTGCCATGGGTGTCAATTAATACCTGTCAATTAATAACACATCAAACCACAAGTCAAACGAACCAAGCCCCGTGTCTTTATAATATTCTACTGCAGAGATGTAGGTCTGGCTAGACGATTGCAAAAAATAATCTGTTTGGTTGCTAAGGGCGTGGCTTGGCAGCTGTCAATTGATAAAGAATGAAGCCATTAGCAAAGCAAAGCCACTCCTGTGTCTCTAAAACATTCTATTGCACATATATAGGTCTTTTTTTTAATACAATGCACATTCTTCAAAATAGCTTATTTTGTGTTCTGAAGAATTGATAAAAAAAATACGACCAATTTAAATAGATAATTGATTCACATTCATGGTCTGCAACAATATTCCAGAAGACCTTGCCATTTAAGTGATGCTTATTTGGTTGAGTCTGGTGAATCTGAAGGCCATTGGAGTACAGTGAGCTCATTGTCATGTTCAAGAAACCAGTTTGAGATCATTTGAGCTTTCTGACATGGTCGATTTTTTTTACTGCTGGAAGTAGCCATCAAAACATGGACATGGTTGGCAACAATCCTCAGGTGGTATGTGTTATCTAATATATCCCATACCATATATCCAATTGTTTCTCCATTTTGATGCTCGGTTTGAACTTCAGCAAGTGTGTTTACCACGTCTAGAAGCCAAAATGGATTGAGTTCATGCTATGTGACTGGCTGATTAGCAATTTGACTAGCAAATGATGTATTTATTAAAGACAAGTTTAAAATAGTAATTTTAAATGTATGATGTTTCACCTTTTTGACTGTTGTGAAGGCATGCCTCTTCCGATAAGAATCACATGTTGCATGCTTGTTTTGTGTCATAATATGTATAATAGTACTTAATGGCAAGTCAGTTGGATTAATTATTAAGGAGTGGTGACCTTCACCACACTCGTTTCACGCTAATATAATAAAGGACCCTGTTATGGTCACAAAAAAAAAAAACTCAACATGTTTTTGATGATTATTGACCTAGAGAGTCCAGAGAAATGTACTGTGGTGGAAATTTTGTAATTGCTTGAAAATCCTTGAACAAGTTTGCAAAAGTAGGTTTTATACATCATCACCAATAACTCACAAACCATTTGATAGACATCAATGGTTCAAGAGGCAAAGTTGTTATGAATGAGGAGATCTATCGTTTGATATCAATAGTTTGTGTATTAGTCAAATGTCACATGACACAAAGTTGTCCAGGCCACCAAAATACATGTACATTTTGCCTTTTTTAATGTTTTAGCGCCACCTAGTATCCAAACGCCACCTTCCTTTGTATGTGACCTTGGAGTGATGGTCTACACATATCATCTGAGCCCCATGATGATATGTTAAGCCGTTCTGGATTTATCGCCATTTTAATGTGATAGGCTCAGACCATTTTAAGTTTTGGCGTCCCTAAGCAGCGGTGAAAGAAAAATTTCAACTTTTTTTCAATGATTATTTACATTCACACTCCACAGAAGTCATCTGCATTGGTTTGGTTCCGATCGGTTGAAAAACCAAGAACTAGTTCGCGAAAGTAGGTTTTTGACATCATCAGCGATAACTCACGAACCGTTTGATCGATAGAAGTTGTTCCAGAGGCAAAGTTGCTCAGAATGAAGAGTACTATCATATTATAACCATAGTTTGGGTAAATGTCAAATATCACGTGATACACAGTTGTGCATGCACTCCAAAAGCGCTATTACGCCCCCCGGTGGCCGAATAAGTTCATGTTTCTTACACACCGTCAGGACCATGAGACAAATAAGCCCAGTGAGTGGCGTTTTGATCGGCCTCCGTTAACCCGGCGTAATGAGTGCTCAAACTTCATCGACCAATGGCGGCCATGTTTTTTTGATATACGCCAATGTCCATTTAGATATTTATGTAGAATGAGACAAAGACACACCATACCAAATAATAAGTCAATCGGGCAAACTGTTGCGTAGTTATAGCCATTTTCTAGCTCATTCAAATTATAGCGCCATCTAGTGGCCAAACGCCACTGTTTTTTTATTGTGACCCCGGACTGAGGGTCTACACATGTGTTCCAAGCCCCATGAAGATATCTCAAACAGTTCAGGAGTTATGGCCATTTTAGCTAAATATGTTACTTCCGGTTTGGATGTTTTAGCGCCACCTAGCGACCGTGAATTGAAAATTGAACTTTTTTTTAATAATTATTCATATTCACACTCCACAGAACGCATCAGCGTTGGTTTGGTTCCAATAGGGCAAAAATCCAGGGACTAGTTCATTTTTTTTTTTTTTCATAAAATGCTAATTAGCGAAAAATCTATAATGGCGGAAATGAAATCGGAGATATACGTTTTTTAAGTTTTGAGCCAGTGATTACCCTGATATAAGACACTTGGGTGTGCGACAAACGGTTTCGGAGAAACAAGTGCAAACGCGTTTGGTATTGCTATAGCGCCACCTATGGGTCGATATGGCTGGCTCCGTGTATCTGAGTAGCGACAAGGACTACTACCATCTGACCAAGTCTCAGCTCTGTCGGCCTTACGGTTTGGGCTGCAGTATCAGTTTTATGGCAGAATAATAATAAGAAGAAGAATAATAAAACCAACAAATACAATAGGTTTCTAGCCCTTCGGGCTCGAACCCTAATAATAAAAATCCTTACAAAAACAATAGGTTTTCAGCACTTCGTGCTCGAAACCCTAATAAAAATCCTTACAAAAACAATAGGTTTTCAGCACTTCGTGCTCGAAACCCTAATTAAAGCTGCAAGCAGCATTTAGCGGGTTCGAGCAGTCTAAGGCCTCTATTGGCCTTGCCATTGTCAACTAGGCTCAGGAATGGCACCGTAACAAATCCACAACGAATGACACTCTTCCACACCAAGAAATATGACAGAAACGGTTGGTAACTTTTAATACAGACCATGCATGCGTACACTCGTATGCAAAAACGGGCGTAAACCGATAATACCTAAGGGACGAGTGCAATAAACCATTTCTCATGTCTCTATGATGATTTGTTGCTGAGATAGAGATCTTGCTAAACGGTTGCTAAGCTAACCTGTTCGGTTGCCATGGGTGTCAATTAATACCTGTCAATTAATAACACATCAAACCACAAGTCAAACGAACCAAGCCCCGTGTCTTTATAATATTCTACTGCAGAGATGTAGGTCTGGCTAGACGATTGCAAAAAATAATCTGTTTGGTTGCTAAGGGCGTGGCTTGGCAGCTGTCAATTGATAAAGAATGAAGCCATTAGCAAAACAAAGCAACTCCTGTGTCTCTAAAACATTCTATTGCACATATATAGGTCTTTTTTTTAATACAATGCACATTCTTCAAAATAGCTTATTTTGTGTTCTGAAGAATTGATAAAAAAAATACGACCAATTTAAATAGATAATTGGTTCACATTCATGGTCTGCAACAATATTCCAGAAGACCTTGCCATTTAAGTGATGCTTATTTGGTTGAGTCTGGTGACTCTGAAGGCCATTGGAGTACAGTGAGCTCATTGTCATGTTCAAGAAACCAGTTTGAGATCATTTGAGCTTTCTGACATGGTCGATTTTTTTTACTGCTGGAAGTAGCCATCAAAACATGGACATGGTTGGCAACAATCCTCAGGTGGTATGTGTTATCTAATATATCCCATACCATATATCCAATTGTTTCTCCATTTTGATGCTCGGTTTGAACTTCAGCAAGTGTGTTTACCACGTCTAGAAGCCAAAATGGATTGAGTTTATGCTATGTGACTGGCTGATTAGCAATTTGACTAGCAAATGATGTATTTATTAAAGACAAGTTTAAAATAGTAATTTTAAATGTATGATATTTCACCTTTTTGACTGTTGTGAAGGCATGCCTCTTCCGATAAGAATCACATGTTGCATGCTTGTTTTGTGTCATAATATGTATAATAGTACTTAATGGCAAGTCAGTTGGATTAATTATTAAGGAGTGGTGACCTTCACCACACTCGTTTCACGCTAATATAATAAAGGACCCTGTTATGGTCACAAAACAAAAAAACTCAACATGATTTTGATGATTATTGACCTAGAGAGTCCAGAGAAATGTACTGTGGTGGAAATTTTGTAATTGCTTGAAAATCTTTGAACAAGTTTGCAAAAGTAGGTTTTATACATCATCACCAATAACTCACAAACCATTTGATAGACATCAATGGTTCAAGAGGCAAAGTTGTTATGAATGAGGAGATCTATCGTTTGATATCAATAGTTTGTGTATTAGTCAAATGTCACATGACACAAAGTTGTCCAGGCCACCAAAATACATGTACATTTTGCCTTTTTTAATGTTTTAGCGCCACCTAGTATCCAAACGCCACCTTCCTTTGTATGTGACCTTGGAGTGATGGTCTACACATATCATCTGAGCCCCATGATGATATGTTAAGCCGTTCTGGATTTATGGCCATTTTAATGTGATAGGCTCAGACCATTTTAAGTTTTGGCGTCCCTAAGCAGCGGTGAAAGAAAAATTTCAACTTTTTTTCAATGATTATTTACATTCACACTCCACAGAAGTCATCTGCATTGGTTTGGTTCCGATCGGTTGAAAAACCAGGAACTAGTTCGCGAAAGTAGGTTTTTGACATCATCAGCGATAACTCACGAACCGTTTGATCGATAGAAGTTGTTCCAGAGGCAAAGTTGCTCAGAATGAAGAGTACTATCATATTATAACCATAGTTTGGGTAAATGTCAAATATCACGTGATACACAGTTGTGCATGCACTCCAAAAGCGCTATTACGCCCCCCGGTGGCCGAATAAGTTCATGTTTCTTACACACCGTCAGGACCATGAGACAAATAAGCCCAGTGAGTGGCGTTTTGATCGGCCTCCGTTAACCCGGCGTAATGAGTGCTCAAACTTCATCGACCAATGGCGGCCATGTTTTTTGATATACGCCAATGTCCATTTAGATATTTATGTAGAATGAGACAAAGACACACCATACCAAATAATAAGTCAATCGGGCAAACTGTTGCGTAGTTATAGACATTTTCTAGCTCATTCAAATTATAGCGCCATCTAGTGGCCAAACGCCACTGTTTTTTTATTGTGACCCCGGACTGAGGGTCTACACATGTGTTCCAAGCCCCATGAAGATATCTCAAACAGTTCAGGAGTTATTGTCATTTTTGCTAAATATGTTACTTCCGGTTTGGATGTTTTAGCGCCACCTAGCGACCGTGAATTGAAAATTGAACTTTTTTTTAATAATTATTCATATTCACACTCAACAGAATTCATCAACGTTGGTTTGTTTTCGATAGGGCAAAAATCCAGGGACTAGTTCATTTTTTTTTTTTTTCATAAAATGCTAATTAGCGAAAAATCTATAATGGCGGAAATGAAATCGGAGATATACGTTTTTCAAGTTTTGAGCCAGTGATTACACTGATATAAGACACTTGGGTGTGCGACAAACGGTTTCGGAGTAACAAGCGCAAACGCGTTTGGTATTGCTATAGCGCCACCTATGGGTCGATATGGCTGGCTCCGTGTATCTGAGTAGCGACAAGGACTACTACCATCTGACCAAATCTCAGTTCTGTCGGCCTTACGGTTTGGGCTGCAGTATCAGTTTTATGGCAGAATAATAATAAGAAGAAGAAGAAATATAGCTGCAAGCAGCAATCATCGGGTTCGAGCAGTCTAAGGGGACTAAGGTCGACTGCCTTCGCTGACTACGGTCAGGAATCGGACCATAACACATCCGCAAGGGATGACACTTACCCATAACCAGAAAAATGAAAGAAATGGTCATCAACGGTTAATACAGACCACGCATGCTTACACTCATATGCAAAAACAGGTGTAAACCGATAATACCTGAGGGGCGAGTGAAATTAACCAATTCTCATGTCTCTACGATGTTCAGTTCCAGAGATATAGGTCTAGCTTAATGGTTGCTAAGTTAACATGTTTAGTTGCTATGGATGTGGCATGGCACCTGCCATACATTATGATAGACGTGTATAAAAAAAGCTTAAGGCTTATGGCCAGGAGCATCTTAAATAGATACATTGATTCCCATTCATAATAGTCTAGAATGCCGTGCCATTTAAATTGTGTTTATTTTGTACACACATTATACAGTATATCCCATTTTGATGTAAGGTTTGAACTTCAGGAAGTCATGTTTACCATGTCTAAATGCATTGAGTTGCTGCCATGTGACTGGCTTAGTAGCAATTTGGGTTTACATGCAATTAAACTGGTGTACCTAATAAAGGTGTGTTGTATATATATATATATATATCAACACAGCATCATAAAAGCAGCCAGACATGTGCTGTATTTATAGATGTGTAATTATGGAGCAACGTTTAATGTGTAATACATTTTATTTCTAACACTGTCTTCCTGTGAGACACATTTCATTCCACACACATGCACAGTCTCGATCACACATGACACACAGAACTATACAGTACATGCACACTCTTATTATACAGAGAGACATAATATCCATAAATACACACATTGTGATCTGGTGACTCTAAAAAAGCCATTGAAATTAATTATATTTCACTTTTTTGTCTGTTATGAAGGCATGCCTCTTCCGATGACCTTCACATTTTGCATGCTTTTTTTGTGTCATAATATGTATAATAGTACTATATGGCAAGTCAGTTGGATTATTCATTAAGGAGCAGCAAGCTTTCAGGTAGACTTTTGAGGTTAATATAATAAAGGACTCTGTTATGGTCACATTTATGAAAAAGTTCAACATGTCCTTGATCATAAATTATCTAGAGAGTCCAGAGAATTGTACTGTGGTGAAAATTTGGAAATTGCTTGAAAGACCTAAAATTAGTATGCAAAAGTACGTCTTTAACATCATCACCAATAACTTGCGAACTGTTTGATTGACATCAATGGATCAAGAGGCAAAGTTGTTCTGAATGAGGAGAACTATCATATGATTATATTAGTTTGTGTAAATGACAAATGTCACGTGATACACAACTGCTTAAGCAATGAAATACGCAACAATTTTACCATTTTTACTGTTATAGCGCCACCTAGTGTGCAAATGCCACGTTATTTTGTAGGTGAACTTGGAGTGATGGTATACACATATTTCCCGAGCCCCATGATGATATGTTAAGCCGTTCTGGATTTATGGCCATTTAAATGTGATAGGCTCCTCCCATTTTTAAATTTGGCCGCCCCTAAGGGACCGTGAAAGGAAATTTCTGCTTTTTTTCGATAATTATTTACAATCACTCTCCACAGAAGTCATCTGCATTGTTTTGGTTCCGTTAAGTCGAAAAACCAACGACTAGTTCGCGAAAGTAGGTTTTAGACATCATCTGCGATAACTCACAAATCGTTTAATCGACAGAAGTGGTTCAAGAGGCAAAGTTGCTCAGAATAAGGAGAGCTATCATATGATAACATTAGTTTGGGTATATGTCAAATGTCACGTGATACACAATGGTTTAAGCACTCCTAAAGCGTTATTTCGCCCCCCGGTGGCCAAATGAGTTCATATTTCTTTGAGACCTTAAGGACTGTGAGACAAATAATCCCAGCGAGTGTCGTTTTGATCGGCCTCAGTTAACTCGGTGTAATTAGCGCTCAAACTTCATTGGCCAATGGCGGCCATGTTTTTTGAGATACGCCAATGTCCATTTAGATATTTATGTAGAATGAGACAAAGACACACCATACCAAATAATAAGTCAACCGGGCAAACTGTTGCGTAGTTATAGCCATTTTCTAGCTCATTCAAATTATAGCGCCATCTAGTGGCCAAACGCCACTGTTTTTTTATTGTGACCCCGGACTGAGGGTCTACACATGTGTTCCAAGCCCCATGAAGATATCTCAAACAGTTCAGGAGTTATTGTCATTTTTGCTAAATATGTTACTTCCGGTTTGGATGTTTTAGCGCCACCTAGCGACCGTGAATTGAAAATTGAACTTTTTTTTAATAATTATTCATATTCACACTCCACAGAACTCATCAGCGTTGGTTTGGTTCCAATAGGGCAAAAATCCAGGGACTAGTTCATTTTTTTTTTTTTTCATAAAATGCTAATTAGCGAAAAATCTATAATGGCGGAAATGAAATCGGAGATATACGTTTTTTAAGTTTTGAGCCAGTGATTACACTGATATAAGACACTTGGGTGTGCGATAAATGGTTTCGGAGTAACAAGCGCAAACGCGTTTGGTATTGCTATAGCGCCACCTATGGGTCGATATGGCTGGCTCCGTGTATCTGAGTAGCGACAAGGACTACTACCATCTGACCAAGTCTCAGCTCTGTCGGCCTTACGGTTTGGGCTGCAGTATCAGTTTTATGGCAGAATAATAATAAGAAGAAGAATTAAAGCTGCAAGCAGCATTTAGCGGGTTCGAGCAGTCTAAGGCCTCTATTGGCCTTGCCATTGTCAACTAGGCTCAGGAATGGCACCGTAACAAATCCACAACGAATGACACTCTTCCACACCAAGAAATATGACAGAAACGGTCGGTAACTTTTAATACAGACCATGCATGCTTACACTCGTATGCAAAAACGGGCGTAAACTGATAATACCTAAGGGACGAGTGCAATGAACCAATTCTCATGTCTCTACGATGATTTGTTGCAGAGATATAGACCTTGCTAAACGGTTGCTAAGCTAACCTGTTCGGTTGCCATGGGTGTGGAATAGCACCTGTCAATTAATAACACATCAAACCACAAGTCAAACGAACCAAGCCCCTTGTCTCTATAATATTCTACTGCAGAGATGTAGGTCTGGCTAGACGGTTGCAAAAAATAATCTGTTTGGTTGCTAAGGGTGTGGCTTGGCAGCTGTCAATTGATAAAGAACGAAGCCATTAGCAAAACAAAGCAACTCCTGTGTCTCTAAAACATTCCATGCACATATATAGGTCTTTTTTGTTAATACAATGCACATTCTTCAAAATAGCTCATTTTGTGTTCTGAAAAATTGATTAAAAAAAATAAGACCAATTTAAATAGATAATTGATTCACATTCATGGTCTGCAACAATATTCCAGAAGACCTTGCCATTTAAGTGATGCTTATTTGGTTGAGTCTGGTGACTCTGAAGGCCATTGGAGTACAGTGAGCTCATTGTCATGTTCAAGAAACCAGTTTGAGATCATTTGAGCTTTCTGACATGGTCCATTTTTTACTGCTGGAAGTAGCCATCAAAACATGGACTTGGTTGGCAACAATCCTCAGGTGGTATGTGTTATCTAATATATCCCATACCATATATCCAACTGTTTCTCCATTTTGATGCTCGGTTTGAACTTCAGCAAGTGTGTTTACCACGTCTAGAAGCCAAAATGGATTGAGTTTATGCTATGTGACTGGCTGATTAGCAATTTGATTAGCAAATGATGTATTTATTAAAGACAAGTTTAAAATAGTAATTTTAAATGTATGATATTTCACCTTTTTGACTGTTGTGAAGGCATGCCTCTTCCGATAAGAATCACATGTTGCATGCTTGTTTTTTGTCATAATATGTATAATAGTACTTAATGGCAAGTCAGTTGGATTAATTATTAAGGAGTAGCGACCTTCACCGTACTCGTTTCACGCTAATATAATAAAGGACCCTGTTATGGTCACAAAACAAAAAAAACTCAACTTGATTTTGATGATTATTGACCTAGAGAGTCCAGAGAAATGTACTGTGGTGGAAATTTTGAAATTGCTTGAAAATCCTTGAACAAGTTTGCAAAAGTAGTTTTTTTACATCATCACCAATAACTCACAAACCATTTGATAGACATCAATGGTTCAAGAGGCAAAGTTGTTATGAATGAGGAGATCTATCGTTTGATATCAATAGTTTGTTTATTAGTCAAATGTCACGTGACACACCGTTGTCTAGGCCACCAAAAGACATGTACATTTAGCCATTTTTAATATTATAGCGCCACCTAGTGTCCAAACGCCCCGTTATTTTGTATGTGACCTCGGAGTGATGGTCTACATATATTTCCCGAGGCATATGATGATATGTTTAGCTGTTCTGGATTTAAGGCCATTTAAATGTGATAGGCTCCACCCATTCTTTTATTTTGGCGCCCCTAAGCAACCGTGAAAGGAAATTTCTACTTTTTTTCAATAATTATTTACAAACACTTCCCACAGAAGTCATCTGCATTGTTGTGGTTCCGATCGGTCGAAAATCCAACGACTAGTTTGCGAAGGTAGGTTTTTAACCTCATCAGCGATTATTCACAAACTGTTCGATTGACAGAAGTTGTTCCAGAGGCAAAGTTGCTCAGAATGAAGAGTACTATCATATGATACCAATAGTTTCTGTATATGTCAAATGTCACGTGATACACAATTGTTAAAGCACTCCTAAAGCGTTATTTCGCCCCCCGGTGGCCGAATGAGTTCACATTTCTTACAGACCTTAAAGACCATGAGACGAATAAGCCCAGCGAGCGTCGTTTTGTTCGGCCTCCGTTAACCCGGTCTAATAAGTGCTCAAACTTCATTGGCCAATGGCGGCCATGTTTTTTAGGATACGCCAATGTCCTTTTACATATTCATGTAGAATGAGACAAAGACACACCATACCAAATAATAAGTCAATCGGGCAAACTGTTGCGTAGTTATAGCCATTTTCTAGCTCATTCAAATTATAGCGCCACCTAGTGGCCAAACGCCGCATTTTTTTTATTGTGACCCCGGATTGAGGGTGTACACATATGTTAAAAGCCCCATGAAGATATCTCAAACAGTTAAGGAGTTATGGCCATTTTAGTTCAATATGTTACTTCCGTTTTGGACATTTTTGCGCCCTCTAGCGATGGGGGATGAAAATTTCAACTTTTTTTTAATAATTATTCATATTCACACTCCACAGAACTCATCAGCGTTGGTTTGGTTCCAATAGGGCAAAAATCCAGGGACTAGTTCATTTTTAATTTTTTTCATAAAATGCTAATTAGCGAAAAAATTTGCATACCGGAAATGAAATCAGAGATATACGTTTTTTAAGTTTTGAGCCAGTGATTACACTGATATAAGACACATGGGTGTGCGACAAACGGTTTAGGAGTAACAAGCGTTAACGCGTTCGGCATCGCTGTAGCGCCACCTATGGGCCGATTTGGCTGGTTCCGTGTATCTGAGTAGCGACAAGGACTACAACCATCTGACCAAGTCTCAGCCCTGTCGGCCTTACGGTTTGGGCTGCAGTATCAGTTCTAGGGAAGAAGTATAATAATAATAATAAAACCAACAAATACAATAGGTTTCTAGCCCTTCGGGCTCGAACCCTAATTAAAGCTGCAAGCAGCATTTAGCGGGTTCGAGCGATTTAAGGCATCTAAGGTACGTCTGCCATCGCCGACCAGTTTCAAGAATCGCACCATAACAGATCAAGGACGGACGACACTCTAGCGCACCAAGTAAAATGTCAGAAACGTTTAATACAGTTGCAGAGATATAGATCTTGCTAAAAGGTTGCTAAGCTAATCTGTTTGGTTGCTATTGGCGTGGAATGGCACCTGCCAATTAATAACACATTAAACCACAAGTCATGCGAAACAACTCCAGTGTTTCCGCGATGCTCTATTGCAGAGATGGAGGTCTAGCTTCATGGTTGCTAAGTTAACAGTTTAGTTGCTATGGATGTGGTATGGCACCTGCCAATTGATATTACATTGAGTCACAAGTGAAATTAACCGAACCCCTGTGTCTCTACAATATTCAACTGCAGAGATATAGGTCTGTGTAAATGATTGTTAAGCTAATCTGTTTAGTGGCTATGGGCATAGCTTGTCACCTTCATATTATAATACACTTTTCCATGAGTAGAACAAAGCAACTTCTTTGTCTCTATGACATTCTATTGCAGAGATATTGGTCTTTTTGGTTAATTTAATGCATATTTTTCAAAATAGCCTCTTTTGTGTTTTGAAGAATTAAAATTGAATTAAAATTTAGGACCATTTTAAATGGATACATTGATTCATATTCATGAATACATTGTGGTCAGTAAGACATTGACATTGTCTGCAATAATATTTTAGAAGGCCGTGCCATTTAAATTATGTTTCTTTGGTAGACGCGCCTCACATGATATATCCCATTTCTTCTCAAGTTTGATGTTTGGTTTGAACTTCAGGAAGTCATGTTTACCATGTCTAAATGCCTAAATGCATTGGGTTGCTGCCATGTGACTGGCTGAGTAGCAATTTGGGTTTACATGCAATTAAACTGGTTTTATCTAATAAAGGTGTGTTGTATATATATATCAATACAGCATCATAAAAGCAGCCAGACATGTGCTATATTTATAGATGTGTAAATATGCAGCAACGTTTAATGTGTAATACATTATATTTTTTAACACTGTCTTCCTGTGAAACACATTTCATTCCACACACATGCACAGTCTCGATCACGCAAGACACACAGAACTATACTGTGCATTTACACTCTTATGATACAGAGGGAAATGATACCCATAAACATACACACATGCACACTACACACCTTTATCCTGCACACATTTATCGTTCCTTAAGCAAAGCTACATGCATTGTGATCTGGTGACTCTATAAGAAAACCATTGAAATGAATGATATTTCACCTTTTTATCATTTATGAAGGAATGCCTCTTCCTATGAGCATCACATTTTGCATCCTTGTTAAGTGTCATAATATGTATAATAGTACTAAATGGCAAGTCAGTTGGATTATTTCTTAAGGAATAGCGACCTATAACATACTCGTTTCACGCTAATATAATAAAGCACCCTGTTATGGTCACAAAACTAAAAAATACTCAACATATTTTTGATGATTATTGACCTAGAGAGTCCAAAGAAATGTACTGTGGTGGAAATTTTGAAATTGCTTGAAAATCCTTGAACAAGTTAGCAAAAGTAGGTTTTTTACATCATCACCAATAACTCACAAACCATTTGATAGACATCAATGGTTCAAGAGGCAAAGTTGTTATGAATAAGGAGATCTATCGTTTGATATGAATAGTTTTTGTATTAGTCAAATGTCACGTGACACAGAGTTGTCTAGGCCACCAAAAGACATGCACATTTAGCCATTTTTACTGTTATAGCACCACCTAGTGTCCAAACGCCATGTTATTTTGTATGGGACCTCGGAGTGATGATCTACATATATTTCCCGAGGCATATGATGATATGTTAAGCCGTTCTGGATTTATGGCCATTTAAATGTGATAGGCTCCACCCATTCTTTTATTTTGGCGCCCCTAAGCGACCGTGAAAGGAAATTTCTACTTTTTTTCAATAATTATTTACAAACACTTCCCACAGAAGTCATCTGCATTGTTTTGGTTCCGATCGGTTGAAAATCCAACGACTAGTTTGCGAAGGTAGGTTTTTGACCTCATCAGCGATAACTCACAAACTATTCGATTGACAGAAGTTGTTCCAGAGGCAAAGTTGCTCAGATAGAAGAGTACTATCCTATGATACCAATAGTTTCTGTATATGTCAAATGTCACGTGATACACAATTGTTTAAGCACTCCTAAAGCGTTATTTCGCCCCCCGCTGGCCGAATGAGTTCACATTTCTTACAGACCTTAAAGACCATGAGACGAATAAGCCCAGCGAGCGTTGTTTTGTTCGGCCTCCGTTAACCCGGTCTAATAAGTGCTCAAACTTCATTGGCCAATGGCGGCCATGTTTTTTAAGATACGCCAATGTCCTTTTAGATATTCATGTAGAATGAGACAAAGACACACCATACCAAATAATAAGTCAATCGGGCAAACTGTTGCGTAGTTATGGCCATTTTGTAGCTCATCCAAATTATAGCGCCACCTAGTGGCCAAACGCAGGATTCTTTTTACTGTGACCCCGGATTGAGGGTCTACACATATGTTCCAAGCCCCATGAAGATATCTCAAACAGTTCAGGAGTTATGGCCATTTTAGTTCAATATGTTACTTCCGTTTTGGACATTTTTGCGCCCTCTAGCGATGGGGGATGAAAATTTCAACTTTTTTTTAATAATTATTCATATTCACACTCCACAGAACTCATCAGCGTTGGTTTGGTTCCAATAGGGCAAAAATCCAGGGACTAGTTCATTTTTTATTTTTTTCATAAAATGCTAATTAGCGAAAAAATTTGCATACCGGAAATGAATTCAGAGATATACATTTTTTAAGTTTTGAGCCAGTGATTACTCTGATATAAAATACTTGGGTGTGCAACAAACGGTTTAGGAGTAACATGCGTAAACGCGTTTTTTATCGCTGTAGCGCCACCTATGGGTCGATTTGGCTGGCTCCGTGTATCTGAGTAGCGACAAGGACTACAACCATCTGACCAAGTCTCAGCCCTGTCGGCCTTACGGTTTGGGCTGCAGTATCAGTTCTAGGGAAGAAGTATAATAATAATAATAAAACCAACAAATACAATAGGTTTCTAGCCCTTCGGGCTCGAACCCTAATTAAAGCTGCAAGCAGCCTTTAAGCGGGTTTCGAGTATTTATGCCAGTCAATGGAGCAGTGCATCCACGAACAGTGTAAGGGGTCAGACCCCAACGAACCCACGACGGATCAAACTCCCACCAACACAGAAAAATTATAGAAATTATCAGTATCAGCTCAAAGAAGCGTTGCATGCTTACACACTCATGACTAGCTGTTTTCTCTCAATCAAACAACAAAATAAACTAATTCAAAGTTGGTTGGTGTCAGGTAATGGTATCATAAAATACTGCCTGCAGGCATAGCCTTTATCCCCTAGCAGGATTCCATCATAGTCACCTATATAATAGAAAAATGCAGTTCTGTTAGGCCCAAAATTAGTAATCCAGTTAGTTTGTAAAGTCTATTTGACTTGCCACGTCCAAATAATGTGCATAACTCTCCGATACTTGAGTCGTGAACAGAGCCTGGCCATTTCGCCACCAGATTTATAATGTGGAACATAGTCACACACCATCTAAGAGATGTGTTGTATAATTGAATACATTCCCTTGAATAATTATCAAACTAAATGTTATGAATGTTTACTGGCATGGTCATTTCATAATCTTTATGATCAATTATAATGTACCTGCAATAGAGAATTTAGAAATTGCTTAAAAAAATCAAAGAACTAGTTAGCAAAAGTCAGTTTTAAACACCATCACCGATAACTCGTGAACCGTTTGTGTGACATCAATGGATCAAGAGGCAAAGTTGTTCAGAATGAAGAGGAGGACTATTAAATGATATCATTAGTTTGTGTAAGTGTCAAATGTCATGTGATACACAATTGTTTAAGATATGAGAGACACGTCAATTTTACTGTTTTAGCGCCACCTAGTGTCCAAACGCTACCTTCTTTTGTACGTGACCTTGGAGTGATGGTCTACACATATGTTCCGAGCCGCATGATGATATGTTAAGCCATTCTGGATTTATGGCCATTTTAATGTGATAGGATCCGCCCATTTTAAGTTTTGGCATCCCTAAGCAATGGTGAAAGGAAATTTCAACTTTTTTTCAATGATTATTTACATTCACACTCCACAGATGTCATCTGCATTGGTTTGGTTCCGATTGGTTGAAAAACCAAGGACTAGTTCGCGAAAGTAGGTTTTGACATCATCAGCGATAACTCAAAAACCGTTTGATTGACAGAAGCGTGTCAAGAAGCAAAGTTGTTCAGAATGAGAAGAGCTATCATATGATACAATAGTTTCTGTATATGTCAAATGTCACGTGATACACAGTTGCTTATGCACTCCAAAAGCGTTATTTCGCCCCCCGGTGGCCGAATAAGTTCACGTTTCTTATAGACCTTCAGGACCATGAGTCGAACAAGTCCAGCAAGTGTCGTTTCGATCGGCCTCAGTTAACCCTGTCTAATGAGTGCTCACATTTAATTGACCGATGGCAGACATGTTTTTTGAGATACGCCAAAGTCCTTTTATACAGTCAAGGTTCATGACACAAAGACACACCATAACAAATAATTAGTCGATCGGGCAAACGGTTGCTTAGTTATAGCCCTTTTCGAGTTCTTTGCTATTATAGCGCCACCTAGTGGCCAAACACCGAGTTTTTTTTATTGTGACCCCGGACTGAGGGTGTACACATATGGTCTAAGCCCCGTGAAGATATCTCAAACCGTTCTCTAGGTATAGCCATTTTAATGAAATAGGCTACTTCCGGGTTTGACGTTTTGATGCCCCCTAGCGACCCTGAATCGAAATTTCAACTTTTTTTCAATGAATATTTACATTCACACTCTACAGAATTCATCAGCGTTGGTTTGGTTCCGATCGGGCAAAAATCCAGGGACTAGTTCATTTTTTTTTTTTTTCCTAAAATGCAAATTAGCGGGAAAATTTGCATACCGGAAATGAAATCGGGGATATACGTTTTTTAGGTTTTGAGCCAATGATTACAATGATATAAAACACTTGGGTGTGCGACAAACGGTTTAGGAGTAACGAGCGTTAACGTGCGCAAACACGCTTTTCATCGCTGTAGCGCCACCTATGGGCCGATTTGGCTGGGTCACTGTATCTGAGTAGCCTGCACAGATACAACCAAATGACCAAGTGTCGAGTTTCTACGACTTACGGTTTGGGCTGGGCGACCGGTTTTATGGCGGAAAAATAATAATAATAATAATAATTAAAGCTGCAAGCAGCATTTAGCGGGTTCGAGCAGTCTAAGGCCTCTATTGGCCTTGCCATTGTCAACTAGGCTCAGGAATGGCACCGTAACAAATCCACAACGAATGACACTCTTCCACACCAAGAAATATGACAGAAACGAACGGTAACTTTTAATACAGACCATGCATGCTTACACTCGTATGCAAAAACGGGCGTAAACCGATAATACCTAAGGGACGAGTGCAATGAACCAATTCTCATGTCTCTACGATGATTTGTTGCAGAGATATAGATCTTGCTAAACGGTTGCTAAGCTAACCTGTTCGGTTGCCATGGGTGTGGAATAGCACCTGTCAATTAATAACACATCAAACCACAAGTCAAACGAACCAAGCCCCTTGTCTCTATAATATTCTACTGCAGAGATGTAGGTCTGGCTAGACGGTTGCAAAAAATAATCTGTTTGGTTGCTAAGGGCGTGGCTTGACAGCTGTCAATTGATAAAGAACGAAGCCATTAGCAAAACAAAGCAACTCCTGTGTCTCTAAAACATTCCATGCACATATATAGGTCTTTTTTGTTAATACAATGCACATTCTTCAAATAGCTCATTTTGTGTTCTGAAAAATTGATTAAAAAAAATAAGACCAATTTAAATAGATAATTGATTCACATTCATGGTCTGCAACAATATTCCAGAAGACATTGCCATTTAACTGATGCTTATTTGGTTGAGTCTGGTGACTCTGAAGGCCATTGGAGTACAGTGAGCTCATTGTCATGTTCAAGAAACCAGTTTGAGATCATTTGAGCTTTCTGACATGGTCCATTTTTTACTGCTGGAAGTAGCCATCAAAACATGGACATGGTTGGCAACAATCCTCAGGTGGTATGTGTTATCTAATATATCCCATACCATATATCCAATTGTTTCTCCATTTTGATGCTCGGTTTAAACTTCAGCAAGTGTGTTTACCACGTCTGGATGCCAAAATGGATTGGGTTTATGCTATGTGACTGGCTGATTAGCAATTTGATTAGCAAATGATGTATTTATTAAAGACAAGTTTAAAATAGTAATTTAAATGTATGATATTTCACCTTTTTGACTGTTGTGAAGGCATGCCTCTTCCGATAAGAATTACATGTTGCGTGCTTGTTTTGTGTCATAATATGTGTAATAGTACTTAATGGCAATTCTGTTGGATTATTTATTAAGGAGTAGCGACCTTCACCGTACTCGGTTAACGCTAATATAATAAAGGACCCTGTTATGGTCACAAAACAAAAAAAACTCAACATGTTTTTGATGATTATTGACCTAGAGAGTCCAGAGAAATGTACTGCGGTGGAAATTTTGTAATTGCTTGAATATCCTTGAACAAGTTTGCAAAAGTAGGTTTTATACATCATCACCAATAACTCACAAACCATTTGATAGACATCAATGGTTCAAGAGGCAAAGTTGTTATGAATGAGGAGATCTATCGTTTGATATCAATAGTTTGTGTATTAGTCAAATGTCACATGACACAAAGTTGTCCAGGCCACCAAAATACATGTACATTTTGCCTTTTTTAATGTTTTAGCGCCACCTAGTATCCAAACGCCACCTTCCTTTGTATGTGACCTTGGAGTGATGGTCTACACATATCATCTGAGCCCCATGATGATATGTTAAGCCGTTCTGGATTTATGGCCATTTTAATGTGATAGGCTCAGACCATTTTAAGTTTTGGCGTCCCTAAGCAGCGGTGAAAGAAAATTTCAACTTTTTTTCAATGATTATTTACATTCACACTCCACAGAAGTCATCTGCATTGGTTTGGTTCCGATCGGTTGAAAAACCAGGAACTAGTTCGCGAAAGTAGGTTTTTGACATCATCAGCGATAACTCACGAACCGTTTGATCGACAGAAGAGTGTCCAGAGGCAAAGTTGTTCAGAATGAGAAGAGCAATCTTATGATACCAATGGTGTCTGTATATGTCAAATGTCACGTGATACAGAATTGATTATGCACTCCAAAAGCGTTATTTCGCCCCCCGGTGGCGGAATAAGTTCACATTTCTTACAGACCTTAAAGACCATGAGACGAATAAGCCCAGCGAGTGTCGTTTTGTTCGGCCTCCGTTAACCCGGTCTAATAAGTGCTCAAACTTCATTGGCCAAAGGCGGCCATGTTTTTTAAGATACGCCAATGTCCTTTTAGATATTCATGTAGAATGAGACAAAGACACACCATACCAAATAATAAGTCAATCGGGCAAACTGTTGCGTAGTTATGGCCATTTTCTAGCTCATTCAAATTATAGCGCCATCTAGTGGCCAAACGCCACTGTCTTTTTATTGTGACCCCGGACTGAGAGTCTATACATATGTTCAAAGCCCCATGAAGATGTCTCAAACAGTTCAGGAGTTATGGCCATTTTAGTTAAATATGTTACTTCCGGTTTGGATGTTTTAGCACCCCCTAGCGACCGTGAATTGAAAATTCAACTTTTTTTTAATAATTATTCATATTCACACTCCACAGAAGTCTTCAGCGTTGGTTTGGTTCCAATAGGGCAAAAATCCAGGGACTAGTTCATTTTTTTTTTTTTTCATAAAATGCTAATTTGCGAAAAAATTTGCATACCGGAAATGAAATCTGAGTCATACGTTTTTTAAGTTTTGAGCCAGTGATTACACTGATACAAGACACTTGGGTGTGCGACAAACGGTTTAGGGGCTACGAACAAAAAGGCTGTTTTCATCGCTGTAGCGCCCCCTATGGGCCGATATGGCTGGCTCCGTGTATCTGAGTAGCGACAAGGACTACTACCATCTGACCAAGTCTCAGCTCTGTCGGTCTTACGGTTTGGGCTGCAGTATCAGTTTTATGGCAGAATAATAATAAGAAGAAATATAGCTGCAAGCAGCAATCATCGGGTTCGAGCAGTCCAAGGCGTCTAAGGGGTCGACTAGGCTCGGGAATCGCACCATTACAATCCACGACGGATGTCAGTCTCCCACACCAAGAAAAATGACGGAACAATGACAGCCATGAGACTGGTTGAGTATCAATTTGGGTTTACATGCAATTAAACTGGTGTACGTAATAAACGTTTGTTATGTACATAAATACAGCATCTTACAACCAGCCAGACATGTGCTATATTTATAAATGTATAAATAAGGACCAATGTTTAATGTTTAATACATTTAATTTTTATCACTGTCGTATTGTGAGACAGATTTCATTCCACACACATGCACAGTCTCAATCACACACGACACACAGAAGTATAAAGTACATTCACACTCTTATGAAACAGAGAGAAATTATATCCATAAATACACACACATACACACACAGAACATGTAATACATACGCACGTATGCACACATAATATAATATACAATAAGCCGCTACAGTGAAACAATATGCATTGTGATCTGTTGACTATAAAAAAGCCATTGAAATGAATGATATTTCGTCTTTTTGAGTGTTATGAAGGCATGCATCTTCCGATGACCTTCACATTTTGCATGCTTGTTTAGTGTCATAAAAGTATAATAATCCTTAATGACAAGTCAGTTGGATTATTCATTAAGGAGGAGTGAGCTTTCAGGTGTACTTTTGAGGTTAATATAATAAAAGTACATCTTTAACATCTTTAACATCATCACCAATAACTTGCCAACTGTTTGATTGACATCAATGGATCAAGAGGCAAAGTTGTTCAGAATGAGGAGAACTATCATATGATTATATTAGTTTGTGTAAATGACAAAATGTCACGTGATACACAATTGTTTAAACAATGAAATACGCATCAATTTTGCCATTTTTATCGTTATAGCGCCACCTAGTGTCCAAATGCCACGTTCTTTTGTAGTTGACCTCGGAGTGATGGTCTACACATATGTTCCGAGGCCCATGATGATATGTTAAACCATTCTGGATTAATAGGCATTCTAATTTGATAGGCTCCGCCCATTTTTTTATTTTGGCGCCCCTATTCAACCAGGAAAGAAAATTTCAACTTTTTTTGGATAACTATTTACCTTCACACTCCACACAAGTCATCTACATTGGTTTGGGTCTGATCGGTTGAAAAACCCACGACTAGTTCGCGAAAGTAGTTTTTTGACATCATCAGCGATAACTCACGAAGCGTTTGATCGACAGAAATGGTTCCAGAGGCAAAGTTGCTCAGAATAAGAAAAGCTATCATATGATACCATTAGTTTGGGTATATGTCAAATGTCACGTGATACACAGTTGTTCATGCACTCCAAAAGCGTTATTACGCCCCCCGGTGGCCGAATAAGTTCATGTTTCTTACAGACCTTAAGGACCATGAGACGAATAAGCCCAGCGAGTGTCGTTTTGATCGGTCTCCGTTAACCCGGTGTAATGAGTGCTCAAAATTCATCGACCAATGGCGAACATGTTTTTTGAGATACGCCAATGTCCTTTTAGTTATTCATGTAGCATGAGACAAAGACCCACCATACCAAATATCAAGTCATTCGGGCAAAGGATTGCGTAGTTATAGCCATTTTCTAGCTCATTCAAATTATAGCGCCACCTAGTGGCCAAACGCCGCAGTTTTTTTATTGTGACCCCGGACTGAGGGTCTACACATGTGTTCCAAGCCCCATGAAGATATCTCAAATGGTTTACGAGTTATGGCCGTTTTAGCTAAATATTCCACTTCCGGTTTGGACGTTTTAGCGCCACCTAGCGGCCGTGAGTGGAAAATTCAACTTTTTTTTGATAACTATTTACATTCACACTCAACAGAATTCATCAGCGTTGGTTTGGTTTCGATCGGGCAAAAATCCAGGGACTAGTTCATTTTCTTTATTGATGCATAAAATGCAAATTAGCGAAAAAATTTGCATACCGGAAATGAAATCGGAGATATACGTTTTTTAAGTTTTGACCCAGTGATTACACTGATATAAGACACTTGGGTGTGCGACAAACGGTTTAGGAGTATCGGGGGCAAACGCGCTTTTTATCGTTGTAGCGCCACCTATGGGCCGATTTGGCTGGCTCCGTGTATCTGAGTAGCGACAAGGACTACTACCATCTGACCGAGTCTCAGCTCTGTCGGCTTTACGGTTTGGGCTGCAGCATCAGTTTTAGGGCAGAATAATAATAAGAATAATAATAAAACCAACAAATACAATAGGTTTCTAGCCCTTCGGGCTCGAACCCTAATAAAAATCTTAACAAATACAATAGGTTTCTAGCCCTTCGGGCTCGAACCCTAATTAAAGCTGCAAGCAGCATTTAGCGGGTTCGAGCAGTCTAAGGCCTCTATTGGCCTTGCCATTGTCAACTAGGCTCAGGAATGGCACCGTAACAAATCCACAACGAATGACACTCTTCCACACCAAGAAATATGACAGAAACGGTCGGTAACTTTTAATACAGACCATGCATGCTTACACTCGTATGCAAAAACGGGCGTAAACCGATAATACCTAAGGGACGAGTGCAATGAACCAATTCTCATGTCTCTACGATGATTTGTTGCAGAGATATAGATCTTGCTAAACGGTTGCTAAGCTAACCTGTTCGGTTGCCATGGGTGTGGAATAGCACCTGTCAATTAATAACACATCAAACCACAAGTCAAACGAACCAAGCCCCTTGTCTCTATAATATTCTACTGCAGAGATGTAGGTCTGGCTAGACGGTTGCAAAAAATAATCTGTTTGGTTGCTAAGGGTGTGGCTTGGCAGCTGTCAATTGATAAAGAACGAAGCCATAAGCAAAACAAAGCAACTCCTGTGTCTCTAAAACATTCCATGCACATATATAGGTCTTTTTTTTAATACAATGCACATTCTTCAAAATAGCTCATTTTGTGTTCTGAAAAATTGATTAAAAAAAATAAGACCAATTTAAATAGATAATTGATTCACATTCATGGTCTGCAACAATATTCCAGAAGACCTTGCCATTTAACTGATGCTAATTTGGTTGAGTCTGGTGACTCTGAAGGCCATTGGAGTACAGTGAGCTCATTGTCATGTTCAAGAAACCAGTTTGAGATCATTTGAGCTTTCTGACATGGTCCATTTTTTACTGCTGGAAGTAGCCATCAAAACATGGACTTGGTTGGCAACAATCCTCAGGTGGTATGTGTTATCTAATATATCCCATACCATATATCCAACTGTTTCTCCATTTTGATGCTCGGTTTGAACTTCAGCAAGTGTGTTTACCACGTCTAGAAGCCAAAATGGATTGAGTTTATGCTATGTGACTGGCTGATTAGCAATTTGATTAGCAAATGATGTATTTATTAAAGACAAGTTTAAAATAGTAATTTTAAATGTATGATATTTCACCTTTTTGACTGTTGTGAAGGCATGCCTCTTCCGATAAGAATCACATGTTGCATGCTTGTTTTTTGTCATAATATGTATAATAGTACTTAATGGCAAGTCAGTTGGATTAATTATTAAGGAGTAGCGACCTTCACCGTACTCGTTTCACGCTAATATAATAAAGGACCCTGTTATGGTCACAAAACAAAAAAAACTCAACATGATTTTGATGATTATTGACCTAGAGAGTCCAGAGAAATGTACTGTGGTGGAAATTTTGAAATTGCTTGAAAATCCTTGAACAAGTTTGCAAAAGTAGTTTTTTTACATCATCACCAATAACTCACAAACCATTTGATAGACATCAATGGTTCAAGAGGCAAAGTTGTTATGAATGAGGAGATCTATCGTTTGATATCAATAGTTTGTTTATTAGTCAAATGTCACGTGACACACCGTTGTCTAGGCCACCAAAAGACATGTACATTTAGCCATTTTTAATATTATAGCGCCACCTAGTGTCCAAACGCCACGTTATTTTGTATGTGACCTCGGAGTGATGGTCTACATATATTTCCCGAGGCATATGATGATATGTTTAGCTGTTCTGGATTTAAGGCCATTTAAATGTGATAGGCTCCACCCATTCTTTTATTTTGGCGCCCCTAAGCAACCGTGAAAGGAAATTTCTACTTTTTTTCAATAAGTATTTACAAACACTTCCCACAGAAGTCATCTGCATTGTTGTGGTTCCGATCGGTCGAAAATCCAACGACTAGTTTGCGAAGGTAGGTTTTTGACCTCATCAGCGATTATTCACAAACTGTTCGATTGACAGAAGTTGTTCCAGAGGCAAAGTTGCTCAGAATGAAGAGTACTATCATATGATACCAATAGTTTCTGTATATGTCAAATGTCACGTGATACACAATTGTTATAGCACTCCTAAAGCGTTATTTCGCCCCCCGGTGGCCGAATGAGTTCACATTTCTTACAGACCTTAAAGACCATGAGACGAATAAGCCCAGCGAGCGTCGTTTTGTTCGGCCTCCGTTAACCCGGTCTAATAAGTGCTCAAACTTCATTGGCCAATGGCGGACATGTTTTTTAGGATACGCCAATGTCCTTTTAGATATTCATGTAGAATGAGACAAAGACACACCATACCAAATAATAAGTCAATCGGGCAAACTGTTGCGTAGTTATAGCCATTTTCTAGCTCATTCAAATTATAGCGCCACCTAGTGGCCAAACGCCGCATTTTTTTTTATTGTGACCCCGGATTGAGGGTGTACACATATGTTAAAAGCCCCATGAAGATATCTCAAACAGTTAAGGAGTTATGGCCATTTTAGTTCAATATGTTACTTCCGTTTTGGACATTTTTGCGCCCTCTAGCGATGGGGGATGAAAATTTCAACTTTTTTTTAATAATTATTCATATTCACACTCCACAGAACTCATCAGCGTTGGTTTGGTTCCAATAGGGCAAAAATCCAGGGACTAGTTCATTTTTAATTTTTTTCATAAAATGCTAATTAGCGAAAAAATTTGCATACCGGAAATGAAATCAGAGATATACGTTTTTTAAGTTTTGAGCCAGTGATTACACTGATATAAGACACATGGGTGTGCGAAAAACGGTTTAGGAGTAACAAGCGTTAACGCGTTCGGCATCGCTGTAGCGCCACCTATGGGCCGATTTGGCTGGTTCCGTGTATCTGAGTAGCGACAAGGACTACAACCATCTGACCAAGTCTCAGCCCTGTCGGCCTTACGGTTTGGGCTGCAGTATCAGTTCTAGGGAAGAAGTATAATAATAATAATAAAACCAACAAATACAATAGGTTTCTAGCCCTTCGGGCTCGAACCCTAAAAATCCTTACAAAAACAATAGGTTTTCAGCACTTCGTGCTCGAAACCCTAATAATAAAACCAACAAATACAATAGGTTTCTAGCCCTTCGGGCTCGAACCCTAATAAAACCAACAAATACAATAGGTTTCTAGCCCTTCGGGCTCGAACCCTAATTAAAGCTGCAAGCAGCCTTTAAGCGGGTTTCGAGTATTTGCGCCATTCAATGGAGCAGTACATCCACGAACAGGCTAAGGGGTCAAACCCCAACAAACCCACGACGGATCAAAGTCCCACACACACAGAAAAGTGATAGAAATGATCAGTATTAGCTCACAGAAGCGTTGCATGCTTACACACTCATGACTAGCTGTTTTCTCTCGATAAAACAACAAAATAATCTAATTCAAAGTTGGTTGGTGTCAGGTAATGGTGTCATAAAATACTGCCTGCAGGCATAGCCTTTGTCCCCTAGCAGGATTCCATCATAGTCACCTGTATAATAGAAACATGCAGTTCTGTTGGGCCCAAGATTAGTAATCTATTTAGTTTGTAAAGTCTATTTGACTTGCCACGTTTAAATAATGTGCATAACTCTCTAGGATACTTGGGTCGTGCACAGAGCCTGGCCATTTCGCTACCACATTGATACTATGATATATAGTCACACACCATCTAAGAGATTTGTTTTATAATTGAATACATTCCCTTGAATAATTATCAAACTAAATGTTATGAATCTCACCTTCACATTTATACTGTGAACCCCATTTTGGGCCACAAAATCCCCTTCATTGTGACCTGGGGGTGCCTTGATGGCAATGTGTGTGCAGTCTATGGCACCAATCACATTAGGGAAGCCGGGAGACAATCGCGTCATATTAACTGGCATGGTCATTTTTTAATCTCTATTGATAAATTATAATGTGCCTGCAATAGAGCATTTTTAAATTGCTTGAAAATCATAGAACTAGTTAGCAAAAGTCAGTTTTAAACCCCATCACCGATAACTCGTGAACCTTTTGTTTGACATCAATGCATCAAGAGGCAAAGTTGTTCAGAATGAAGAGGAGGACTATCGAATGATATCATTAGTTTGTGTAAATGTCAAATGTCATATGATACACAATTGTTTAAAAATGAGATGCATGTCAACATACTGTTTTAGCGCCACCTAGTGTCCAAATGCCACCTTCTTTTGTAGATGACCTCGGAGTGATGGTCTACACATATCATCAGAGCCCCATGATGATATGTTAAGCCGTTCTGGATTTATGGCCATTTTAATGTGATAGGATCCGCCCATTTTAAGTTTTGGCATCCCTAAGCAATGGTGAAAGGAAATTTCAACTTTTTTTCAATGATTATTTACATTCACACTCCACAGAAGTCATCTGCATTGGTTTGGTTCCGATCGGTTGAAAAACCAGGAACTAGTTCGCGAAAGTAGGTTTTTGACATCATCAGCGATAACTCACGAACCGTTTGATCGACAGAAGAGTGTCCAGAGGCAAAGTTGTTCAGAATGAGAAGAGCAATCTTATGATACCAATAGTTTCTGTATATGTCAAATGTCACGTGATACAGAATTGTTTATGCACTCCAGAAGCGTTATTACGCCCCCCGGTGGCCAAATGAGTTCACATTTCTTACAGACCTTAAAGACCGTGAGACGAATAAGCCCAGCGAGTGTCGTTTTGATCTGCCTCCGTTTACCCGGTCTAATGAGTGCTCAAACTTCACTGGCCGATGGCAGACATGTTTTTTGAGAAACGCCAAAGTCCTTTTATATAGTCAAGGTTCATGACACAAAGACACACCATACCAAATAATATGTCGATCGGGCAAACGGTTGCGTAGTTATAGCCCTTTTCGAGTTCTTTGCTATTATAGCGCCACCTAGTAGCCAAACGCCGCAATTTTTTTATTGTGACCCTGGACTGAGGGTCTACACATATGGTCTAAGCCCCGTGAAGATATCTCAAACCGTTCTCTAGGTATAGCCATTTTAATGAAATAGGCTACTTCCGGGTTTGACGTTTTGATGCCCCCTAGCGACCCTGAATCGAAATTTCTACTTTTTTTCAATGAATATTTACATTCACACTCTACAGAATTCATCAGCGTTGGTTTGGTTCAGATCGGGCAAAAATCCAGGGACTAGTTCATTTTTATTTTTTTCATAAAATGCAAATTAGCGGAAAAATTTGCATACCGGAAATGAAATCGGAGATATACGTTTTTTAAGTTTTGAGCCAATGATTACACTGATATAAGACACTTGGGTGTGCGACAAACGGTTTAGGAGTAACGAGCCCAAACGCGTTCAGCATCGCTGTAGCGCCACCTATGGGCCGATATGGCTGGGTCACTGTATCTGAGTAGCCTGCACAGATACAACCAACTGACCAAGCCTCAAGTTTCTACGACTTACGGTTTGGGCTGGGCGACCGGTTTTAAGGCGGAAAAATAATAATAATAAAAATCCTTACAGAAACAATAGGTTTTCAGCACTTCGTGCTCGAAACCCTAATAATTCAAAGTTGGTTGGTGTCAGGTAATGGTATCATAAAATACTGCCTGCAGGCATAGCCTTTATCCCCTAGCAGGATTCCATCATAGTCACCTATATAATAGAAAAATGCAGTTCTGTTAGGCCCAAAATTAGTAATCCAGTTAGTTTGTAAAGTCTATTTGACTTGCCACGTCCAAATAATGTGCATAACTCTCCGATACTTGAGTCGTGAACAGAGCCTGGCCATTTCGCCACCAGATTTATAATGTGGAACATAGTCACACACCATCTAAGAGATGTGTTGTATAATTGAATACATTCCCTTGAATAATTATCAAACTAAATGTTATGAATGTTTACTGGCATGGTCATTTCATAATCTTTATGATCAATTATAATGTACCTGCAATAGAGAATTTAGAAATTGCTTAAAAAAATCAAAGAACTAGTTAGCAAAAGTCAGTTTTAAACACCATCACCGATAACTCGTGAACCGTTTGTGTGACATCAATGGATCAAGAGGCAAAGTTGTTCAGAATGAAGAGGAGGACTATTAAATGATATCATTAGTTTGTGTAAGTGTCAAATGTCATGTGATACACAATTGTTTAAGATATGAGATACACGTCAATTTTGCCATTTTTACTGTTTTAGCGCCACCTAGTGTCCAAACGCTACCTCCTTTTTTTACGTGACCTCGGAGTGATGGTCTACACATATCAACTGAGCCCCATGATGATATGTTAAGCCCTTCTGGATTTATGGCCATTTTAATGTGATAGGATCTGCCCATTTTAAGTTTTGGCGTCCCTAAGCAACGGTGAAAAGAAATTTCAACTTTTTTTCAATGATTATTTACATTCACACTCTACAGAAGTCATCTGCATTGGTTTGGTTCCGATCGGTTGAAAAACCAGGAACTAGTTCGCGAAAGTAGGTTTTTGACATCATCAGCGATAACTCACGAACCGTTTGATCGACAGAAGCATGTCCAGAGGCAAAGTTGTTCAGAATGAGAAGAGCAATCTTATGATACCAATAGTTTCTGTATATGTCAAATGTCACGTGATACAGAATTGTTTATGCACTCCAAAAGCGCTATTTCGCCCCCCCGGTGGCCAAATGAGTTCACATTTCTTACAGACCTTAAAGACCGTGAGACGAATAAGCCCAGCGAGTGTCGTTTTGATCGGCCTCCGTTTACCCGGTATAATGAGTGCTCACATTTAATTGACCGATGGCAGACTTGTTTTTTGAGATACGCAGAAGTCCTTTTATACAGTCAAGGTTCATGACACAAAGACACACCATACCAAATAATTAGTCGATCGGGCAAACGGTTGCTTAGTTATAGCCCTTTTCGAGTTCTTTGCTATTATAGCGCCACCTAGTGGCCAAACACCGAGTTTTTTTTATTGTGACCCCAGACTGAGGGTCTACACATATGGTCTAAGCCCCGTGAAGATATCTCAAACCGTTCTCTAGGTATAGCCATTTTAATGAAATAGGCTACTTCCGGGTTTGACGTTTTGATGCCCCCTAGCGACCCTGAATCGAAATTTCAACTTTTTTTCAATGAATATTTACATTCACACTCCACAGAATTTATCAGCGTTGGTTTGGTTCCGATCGGGCAAAAATCCAGGGACTAGTTCATTTTTTTTTTTTTTCCTAAAATGCAAATTAGCGGGAAAATTTGCATACCGGAAATGAAATCGGGGATATACGTTTTTTAGGTTTTGAGCCAATGATTACAATGATATAAAACACTTGGGTGTGCGACAAACGGTTTAGGAGTAACGAGCGTTAACGTGCGCAAACACGCTTTTCATCGCTGTAGCGCCACCTATGGGCCGATTTGGCTGGGTCACTGTATCTGAGTAGCCTGCACAGATACAACCAAATGACCAAGTGTCGAGTTTCTACGACTTACGGTTTGGGCTGGGCGACCGGTTTTATGGCGGAAAAATAATAATAATTAAAGCTGCAAGCAGCATTTAGCGGGTTCGAGCAGTCTAAGGCCTCTATTGGCCTTGCCATTGTCAACTAGGCTCAGGATTGGCACCGTAACAAATCCACAACGAATGACACTCTTCCACACCAAGAAATATGACAGAAACGGTTGGTAACTTTTAATACAGACCATGCATGCGTACACTCGTATGCAAAAACGGGCGTAAACCGATAATACCTAAGGGACGAGTGCAATAAACCATTTCTCATGTCTCTATGATGATTTGTTGCAGAGATAGAGATCTTGCTAAACGGTTGCTAAGCTAACCTGTTCGGTTGCCATGGGTGTCAATTAATACCTGTCAATTAATAACACATCAAACCACAAGTCAAACGAACCAAGCCCCGTGTCTTTATAATATTCTACTGAAGAGATGTAGGTCTGGCTAGACGATTGCAAAAAATAATCTGTTTGGTTGCTAAGGGCGTGGCTTGGCAGCTGTCAATCTATAAAGAATGAAGCCATTAGCAAAACAAAGCAACTCCTGTGTCTCTAAAACATTCTATTGCACATATATAGGTCTTTTTTTTAATACAATGCACATTCTTCAAAATAGCTTATTTTGTGTTTTGAAGAATTGATAAAAAATACGACCAATTTAAATAGATAATTGATTCACATTCATGGTCTGCAACAATATTCCAGAAGACCTTGCCATTTAAGTGATGCTTATTTGGTTGAGTCTGGTGACTCTTGAAGGCCATTGGAGTACAGTGAGCTCATTGTCATGTTCAAGAAACCAGTTTGAGATCATTTGAGCTTTCTGACATGGTCGATTTTTTTTACTGCTGGAAGTAGCCATCAAAACATGGACATGGTTGGCAACAATCCTCAGGTGGTATGTGTTATCTAATATATCCCATACCATATATCCAATTGTTTCTCCATTTTGATGCTCGGTTTGAACTTCAGCAAGTGTGTTTACCACGTCTAGAAGCCAAAATGGATTGAGTTTATGCTATGTGACTGGCTGATTAGCAATTTGACTAGCAAATGATGTATTTATTAAAGACAAGTTTAAAATAGTAATTTTAAATGTATGATATTTCACCTTTTTGACTGTTGTGAAGGCATGCCTCTTCCGATAAGAATCACATGTTGCATGCTTGTTTTGTGTCATAATATGTATAATAGTACTTAATGGCAAGTCAGTTGGATTAATTATTAAGGAGTGGTGACCTTCACCACACTCGTTTCACGCTAATATAATAAAGGACCCTGTTATGGTCACAAAAAAAAAACTCAACATGTTTTTGATGATTATTGACCTAGAGAGTCCAGAGAAATGTACTGTGGTGGAAATTTTGTAATTGCTTGAAAATCCTTGAACAAGTTTGCAAAAGTAGGTTTTATACATCATCACCAATAACTCACAAACCATTTGATAGACATCAATGGTTCAAGAGGCTAAGTTGTTATGAATGAGGAGATCTATCGTTTGATATCAATAGTTAGTGTATTAGTCAAATGTCACATGACACAAAGTTGTCCAGGCCACCAAAATACATGTACATTTTGCCTTTTTTAATGTTTTAGCGCCACCTAGTATCCAAACGCCACCTTCCTTTGTATGTGACCTTGGAGTGATGGTCTACACATATCATCTGAGCCCCATGATGATATGTTAAGCCGTTCTGGATTTATGGCCATTTTAATGTGATAGGCTCAGACCATTTTAAGTTTTGGCGTCCCTAAGCAGCGGTGAAAGAAAAATTTCAACTTTTTTTCAATGATTATTTACATTCACACTCCACAGAAGTCATCTGCATTGGTTTGGTTCCGATCGGTTGAAAAACCAGGAACTAGTTCGCGAAAGTAGGTTTTTGACATCATCAGCGATAACTCACGAACCGTTTGATCGATAAAAGTTGTTCCAGAGGCAAAGTTGCTCAGAATGAAGAGTACTATCATATTATAACCATAGTTTGGGTAAATGTCAAATATCACGTGATACACAGTTGTGCATGCACTCCAAAAGCGCTATTACGCCCCCCGGTGGCCGAATAAGTTCATGTTTCTTACACACCGTCAGGACCATGAGACAAATAAGCCCAGTGAGTGGCGTTTTGATCGGCCTCCGTTAACCCGGCGTAATGAGTGCTCAAACTTCATCGACCAATGGCGGCCATGTTTTTTGATATACGCCAATGTCCATTTAGATATTTATGTAGAATGAGACAAAGACACACCATACCAAATAATAAGTCAATCGGGAAAACTGTTGCGTAGTTATAGCCATTTTCTAGCTCATTCAAATTATAGCGCCATCTAGTGGCCAAACGCCACTGTTTTTTTATTGTGACCCCGGACTGAGGGTCTACACATGTGTTCCAAGCCCCATGAAGATATCTCAAACAGTTCAGGAGTTATGTCCATTTTAGCTAAATATGTTACTTCCGGTTTGGATGTTTTAGCGCCACCTAGCGACCGTGAATTGAAAATTGATTTTTTTTTTAATAATTATTCATATTCACACTCCACAGAACTCATCAGCGTTGGTTTGGTTCCAATAGGGCAAAAATCCAGGGACTAGTTCATTTTTTTTTTTTTTCATAAAATGCTAATTAGCGAAAAATCTATAATGGCGGAAATGGAATCGGAGATATACGTTTTTTAAGTTTTGAGCCAGTGATTACACTGATATAAGACACTTGGGTGTGCGACAAACGGTTTCGGAGTAACAAGCGCAAACGCGTTTGGTATTGCTATAGCGCCACCTATGGGTCGATATGGCTGGCTCCGTGTATCTGAGTAGCGACAAGGACTACTACCATCTGACCAAGTCTCAGCTCTGTCGGCCTTACGGTTTGGGCTGCAGTATCAGTTTTATGGCAGAATAATAATAAGAAGAAGAATAATAAAACCAACAAATACAATAGGTTTCTAGCCCTTCGGGCTCGAACCCTAATTAAAGCTGCAAGCAGCCTTTAAGCGGGTTTCGAGTATTTATGCCAGTCAATGGAGCAGTGCATCCACGAACAGTGTAAGGGGTCAGACCCCAACGAACCCACGACGGATCAAACTCCCACCAACACAGAAAAATTATAGAAATTATCAGTATCAGCTCAAAGAAGCGTTGCATGCTTACACACTCATGACTAGCTGTTTTCTCTCAATCAAACAACAAAATAAACTAATTCAAAGTTGGTTGGTGTCAGGTAATGGTATCATAAAATACTGCCTGCAGGCATAGCCTTTATCCCCTAGCAGGATTCCATCATAGTCACCTATATAATAGAAAAATGCAGTTCTGTTAGGCCCAAAATTAGTAATCCAGTTAGTTTGTAAAGTCTATTTGACTTGCCACGTCCAAATAATGTGCATAACTCTCCGATACTTGAGTCGTGAACAGAGCCTGGCCATTTCGCCACCAGATTTATAATGTGGAACATAGTCACACACCATCTAAGAGATGTGTTGTATAATTGAATACATTCCCTTGAATAATTATCAAACTAAATGTTATGAATGTTTACTGGCATGGTCATTTCATAATCTTTATGATCAATTATAATGTACCTGCAATAGAGAATTTAGAAATTGCTTAAAAAAATCAAAGAACTAGTTAGCAAAAGTCAGTTTTAAACACCATCACCGATAACTCGTGAACCGTTTGTGTGACATCAATGGATCAAGAGGCAAAGTTGTTCAGAATGAAGAGGAGGACTATTAAATGATATCATTAGTTTGTGTAAGTGTCAAATGTCATGTGATACACAATTGTTTAAGATATGAGATACACGTCAATTTTGCCATTTTTACTGTTTTAGCGCCACCTAGTGTCCAAACGCTACCTCCTTTTTTTACGTGACCTCGGAGTGATGGTCTACACATATCAACTGAGCCCCATGATGATATGTTAAGCCCTTCTGGATTTATGGCCATTTTAATGTGATAGGATCTGCCCATTTTAAGTTTTGGCGTCCCTAAGCAACGGTGAAAAGAAATTTCAACTTTTTTTCAATGATTATTTACATTCACACTCCACAGAAGTCATCTGCATTGGTTTGGTTCCGATCGGTTGAAAAACCAGGAACTAGTTCGCGAAAGTAGGTTTTTGACATCATCAGCGATAACTCACGAACCGTTTGATCGACAGAAGCATGTCCAGAGGCAAAGTTGTTCAGAATGAGAAGAGCAATCTTATGATACCAATAGTTTCTGTATATGTCAAATGTCACGTGATACAGAATTGTTTATGCACTCCAAAAGCGCTATTTCGCCCCCGGTGGCCAAATGAGTTCACATTTCTTACAGACCTTAAAGACCGTGAGACGAATAAGCCCAGCGAGTGTCGTTTTGATCGGCCTCCGTTTACCCGGTATAATGAGTGCTCACATTTAATTGACCGATGGCAGACTTGTTTTTTGAGATACGCAGAAGTCCTTTTATACAGTCAAGGTTCATGACACAAAGACACACCATACCAAATAATTAGTCGATCGGGCAAACGGTTGCTTAGTTATAGCCCTTTTCGAGTTCTTTGCTATTATAGCGCCACCTAGTGGCCAAACACCGAGTTTTTTTTATTGTGACCCCAGACTGAGGGTCTACACATATGGTCTAAGCCCCGTGAAGATATCTCAAACCGTTCTCTAGGTATAGCCATTTTTATGAAATAGGCTACTTCCGGGTTTGACGTTTTGATGCCCCCTAGCGACCCTGAATCGAAATTTCAACTTTTTTTCAATGAATATTTACATTCACACTCCACAGAATTTATCAGCGTTGGTTTGGTTCCGATCGGGCAAAAATCCAGGGACTAGTTCATTTTTTTTTTTTTTTCCTAAAATGCAAATTAGCGGGAAAATTTGCATACCGGAAATGAAATCGGGGATATACGTTTTTTAGGTTTTGAGCCAATGATTACAATGATATAAAACACTTGGGTGTGCGACAAACGGTTTAGGAGTAACGAGCGTTAACGTGCGCAAACACGCTTTTCATCGCTGTAGCGCCACCTATGGGCCGATTTGGCTGGGTCACTGTATCTGAGTAGCCTGCACAGATACAACCAAATGACCAAGTGTCGAGTTTCTACGACTTACGGTTTGGGCTGGGCGACCGGTTTTATGGCGGAAAAATAATAATAATTAAAGCTGCAAGCAGCATTTAGCGGGTTCGAGCGATTTAAGGCATCTAAGGTACGTCTGCCATCGCCGACCAGTTTCAAGAATCGCACCATAACAGATCAAGGACGGACGACACTCTAGCGCACCAAGTAAAATGTCAGAAACGTTTAATACAGTTGCAGAGATATAGATCTTGCTAAAAGGTTGCTAAGCTAATCTGTTTGGTTGCTATTGGCGTGGAATGGCACCTGCCAATTAATAACACATTAAACCACAAGTCATGCGAAACAACTCCAGTGTTTCCGCGATGCTCTATTGCAGAGATGGAGGTCTAGCTTCATGGTTGCTAAGTTAACAGTTTAGTTGCTATGGATGTGGTATGGCACCTGCCAATTGATATTACATTAAGTCACAAGTGAAATTAACCGAACCCCTGTGTCTCTACAATATTCAACTGCAGAGATATAGGTCTGTGTAAATGATTGTTAAGCTAATCTGTTTAGTGGCTATGGGCATAGCTTGTCACCTTCATATTATAATACACTTTTCCATGAGTAGAACAAAGCAACTTCTTTGTCTCTATGACATTCTATTGCAGAGATATTGGTCTTTTTTAATTTAATGCATATTTTTCAAAATAGCCTCTTTTGTGTTTTGAAGAATTAAAATTGAATTAAAATTTAGGACCATTTTAAATGGATACATTGATTCATATTCATGAATACATTGTGGTCAGTAAGACATTGACATTGTCTGCAATAATATTTTAGAAGGCCGTGCCATTTAAATTATGTTTCTTTGGTAGACGCGCCTCACATGATATATCCCATTTCTTCTCAAGTTTGATGTTTGGTTTGAACTTCAGGAAGTCCTGTTTACCATGTCTAAATGCCTAAATGCATTGGGTTGCTGCCATGTGACTGGCTGAGTAGCAATTTGGGTTTACATGCAATTAAACTGGTTTTATCTAATAAAGGTGTGTTGTATATATATATATCAATACAGCATCATAAAAGCAGCCAGACATGTGCTATATTTATAGATGTGTAAATATGCAGCAACGTTTAATGTGTAATACATTATATTTTTTAACACTGTCTTCCTGTGAAACACATTTCATTCCACACACATGCACAGTCTCGATCACGCAAGACACACAGAACTATACTGTGCATTTACACTCTTATGATACAGAGGGAAATGATACCCATAAACATACACACATGCACACTACACACCTTTATCCTGCACACATTTATCGTTCCTTAAGCAAAGCTACATGCATTGTGATCTGGTGACTCTATAAGAAAACCATTGAAATGAATGATATTTCACCTTTTTATCATTTATGAAGGAATGCCTCTTCCTATGAGCATCACATTTTGCATCCTTGTTAAGTGTCATAATATGTATAATAGTACTAAATGGCAAGTCAGTTGGATTATTTCTTAAGGAGTAGCGACCTATAACATACTCGTTTCACGCTAATATAATAAAGCACCCTGTTATGGTCACAAAACTAAAAAATACTCAACATATTTTTGATGATTATTGACCTAGAGAGTCCAAAGAAATGTACTGTGGTGGAAATTTTGAAATTGCTTGAAAATCCTTGAACAAGTTAGCAAAAGTAGGTTTTTTACATCATCACCAATAACTCACAAACCATTTGATAGACATCAATGGTTCAAGAGGCAAAGTTGTTATGAATAAGGAGATCTATCGTTTGATATGAATAGTTTTTGTATTAGTCAAATGTCACGTGACACAGAGTTGTCTAGGCCACCAAAAGACATGTACATTTAGCCATTTTTACTGTTATAGCACCACCTAGTGTCCAAACGCCATGTTATTTTGTATGGGACCTCGGAGTGATGATCTACATATATTTCCCGAGGCATATGATGATATGTTAAGCCGTTCTGGATTTATGGCCATTTAAATGTGATAGGCTCCACCCATTCTTTTATTTTGGCGCCCCTAAGCGACCGTGAAAGGAAATTTCTACTTTTTTTCAATAATTATTTACAAACACTTCCCACAGAAGTCATCTGCATTGTTTTGGTTCCGATCGGTCGAAAATCCAACGACTAGTTTGCGAAGGTAGGTTTTTGACCTCATCAGCGATAACTCACAAACTATTCGATTGACAGAAGTTGTTCCAGAGGCAAAGTTGCTCAGATAGAAGAGTACTATCCTATGATACCAATAGTTTCTGTATATGTCAAATGTCACGTGATACACAATTGTTTAAGCACTCCTAAAGCGTTATTTCGCCCCCCGGTGGCCGAATGAGTTCACATTTCTTACAGACCTTAAAGACCATGAGACGAATAAGCCCAGCGAGCGTTGTTTTGTTCGGCCTCCGTTAACCCGGTCTAATAAGTGCTCAAACTTCATTGGCCAATGGCGGCCATGTTTTTTAAGATACGCCAATGTCCTTTTAGATATTCATGTAGAATGAGACAAAGACACACCATACCAAATAATAAGTCAATCGGGCAAACTGTTGCGTAGTTATGGCCATTTTGTAGCTCATCCAAATTATAGCGCCACCTAGTGGCCAAACGCAGGATTCTTTTTACTGTGACCCCGGATTGAGGGTCTACACATATGTTCCAAGCCCCATGAAGATATCTCAAACAGTTCAGGAGTTATGGCCATTTTAGTTCAATATGTTACTTCCGTTTTGGACATTTTTGCGCCCTCTAGCGATGGGGGATGAAAATTTCAACTTTTTTTTAATAATTATTCATATTCACACTCCACAGAACTCATCAGCGTTGGTTTGGTTCCAATAGGGCAAAAATCCAGGGACTAGTTCATTTTTTATTTTTTTCATAAAATGCTAATTAGCGAAAAAATTTGCATACCGGAAATGAATTCGGAGATATACATTTTTTAAGTTTTGAGCCAGTGATTACTCTGATATAAAATACTTGGGTGTGCAACAAACGGTTTAGGAGTAACATGCGTAAACGCGTTTTTTATCGCTGTAGCGCCACCTATGGGTCGATTTGGCTGGCTCCGTGTATCTGAGTAGCGACAAGGACTACAACCATCTGACCAAGTCTCAGCCCTGTCGGCCTTACGGTTTGGGCTGCAGTATCAGTTCTAGGGAAGAAGTATAATAATAATAATAAAACCAACAAATACAATAGGTTTCTAGCCCTTCGGGCTCGAACCCTAATAATTAAAGCTGCAAGCAGCCTTTAAGCGGGTTTCGAGAATTTGCGCCATTCAATGCAGTTATGCATCCACGAACAGGCTAAGGGGTCAAACCCCAACGAACCCACGATGGATCAAAGTCCCACACACAGAAAAATTATAGAAATGATCAGTATCACCTCAAAGTAGCGTTGCATGATTACACACTCATGACTAGCTGTTTTCCCTTAATAAAAACAACAAAATAAACTTATTCAAAGTTGGTTGGTGTCAGGTAATGGTGTCATAAACTACTGCCTGCAGGTGTAGCCTTTGTCGCCTAGCAGGATTCCATCATAGTCACCTGTATAATAGAAAAATGCAGTTCTGTTAGGCCCAAAAAGGCCCAAAATTAGTAATCCAGTTAGTTTGTAAAGTCTATTTGACTTGTCACGTCCAAATAATGTGCATAACTCTCTGAAGATACTTGAGTCGTGCACAGAGCCTGGCCATTTCGCTACTACATTTATAATGTGGAACATAGTCACACACCATCTAAGAGATTTGTTGTATAATTGAATACATTCCCTTGAATAATTATCAAACTAAATGTTATGAATGTTTACTGGCATGGTCATTTCATAATCTTTATGATCAATTATAATGTACCTGCAATAGAGAATTTTGAAATTGCTTAAAAAAATCAAAGAACTAGTTAGCAAAAGTCAGTTTTAAACACCATCACCGATAACTCGTGAACCGTTTGTGTGACATCAATGAATCAAGAGGCAAAGTTGTTCAGAATGAAGAGGAGGACTATTAATTGATATCATTAGTTTGTGTAAGTGTCAAATGTCATGTGATACACAATTGTTTAAGATATGAGATACACGTCAATTTTACTGTTTTAGCGCCACCTAGTGTCCAAACGCTACCTTCTTTTGTACGTGACCTTGGAGTGATGGTCTACACATATGTTCCGAGCCGCATGATGATATGTGAAGCCATTCTGGATTTATGGCCATTTTAATGTGATAGGATCCGCCCATTTTAAGTTTTGGCATCCCTAAGCAATGGTGAAAGGAAATTTCAACTTTTTTTCAATGATTATTTACATTCACACTCCACAGATGTCATCTGCATTGGTTTGGTTCCGATTGGTTGAAGAACCAAGGACTAGTTCGCGAAAGTAGGTTTTGACATCATCAGCGATAACTCAAAAACCGTTTGATTGACAGAAGCGTGTCTAGAAGCAAAGTTGTTCAGAATGAGAAGAGCTATCATATGATACAATAGTTTCTGTATATGTCAAATGTCACGTGATACACAGTTGTTTATGCACTCCAAAAGCGTTATTTCGCCCCCCGGTGGCCGAATAAGTTCACGTTTCTTATAGACCTTCAGGACCATGAGTCGAACAAGTCCAGCAAGTGTCGTTTCGATCGGCCTCAGTTAACCCGGTCTAATGAGTGCTCAAACTTCGTTGACCGTTGGCAGACATGATTTTTGAGAAACGCCAAAGTCCTTTTACACAGTCAAGGTTCATGACACAAAGACACACCATAACAAATAATTAGTCGATCGGGCAAACGGTTGCTTAGTTATAGCCCTTTTCGAGTTCTTTGCTATTATAGCGCCACCTAGTGGCCAAACACCGAGTTTTTTTTATTGTGACCCCGGACTGAGGGTCTACACATATGGTCTAAGCCCCGTGAAGATATCTCAAACCGTTCTCTAGGTATAGCCATTTTAATGAAATAGGCTACTTCCGGGTTTGACGTTTTGATGCCCCCTAGCGACCCTGAATCGAAATTTCAACTTTTTTTCAATGAATATTTACATTCACACTCCACAGAATTTATCAGCGTTGGTTTGGTTCCGATCGGGCAAAAATCCAGGGACTAGTTCATTTTTTTTTTTTTTTCTAAAATGCAAATTAGCGGGAAAATTTGCATACCGGAAATGAAATCGGGGATATACGTTTTTTAGCTTTTGAGCCAATGATTACAATGATATAAAACACTTGGGTGTGCGACAAACGGTTTAGGAGTAACGAGCGTTAACGTGCGCAAACACGCTTTTCATCGCTGTAGCGCCACCTATGGGCCGATTTGGCTGGGTCACTGTATCTGAGTAGCCTGCACAGATACAACCAAATGACCAAGTGTCGAGTTTCTACGACTTACGGTTTGGGCTGGGCGACCGGTTTTATGGCGGAAAAATAATAATAATTAAAGCTGCAAGCAGCATTTAGCGGGTTCGAGCAGTCTAAGGCCTCTATTGGCCTTGCCATTGTCAACTAGGCTCAGGAATGGCACCGTAACAAATCCACAACGAATGACACTCTTCCACACCAAGAAATATGACAGAAACGGTTGGTAACTTTTAATACAGACCATGCATGCGTACACTCGTATGCAAAAACGGGCGTAAACCGATAATACCTAAGGGACGAGTGCAATAAACCATTTCTCATGTCTCTATGATGATTTGTTGCAGAGATAGAGATCTTGCTAAACGGTTGCTAAGCTAACCTGTTCGGTTGCCATGGGTGTCAATTAATACCTGTCAATTAATAACACATCAAACCACAAGTCAAACGAACCAAGCCCCGTGTCTTTATAATATTCTACTGCAGAGATGTAGGTCTGGCTAGACGATTGCAAAAAATAATCTGTTTGGTTGCTAAGGGCGTGGCTTGGCAGCTGTCAATTGATAAAGAATGAAGCCATTAGCAAAGCAAAGCCACTCCTGTGTCTCTAAAACATTCTATTGCACATATATAGGTCTTTTTTTTAATACAATGCACATTCTTCAAAATAGCTTATTTTGTGTTCTGAAGAATTGATAAAAAAAATACGACCAATTTAAATAGATAATTGATTCACATTCATGGTCTGCAACAATATTCCAGAAGACCTTGCCATTTAAGTGATGCTTATTTGGTTGAGTCTGGTGAATCTGAAGGCCATTGGAGTACAGTGAGCTCATTGTCATGTTCAAGAAACCAGTTTGAGATCATTTGAGCTTTCTGACATGGTCGATTTTTTTTACTGCTGGAAGTAGCCATCAAAACATGGACATGGTTGGCAACAATCCTCAGGTGGTATGTGTTATCTAATATATCCCATACCATATATCCAATTGTTTCTCCATTTTGATGCTCGGTTTGAACTTCAGCAAGTGTGTTTACCACGTCTAGAAGCCAAAATGGATTGAGTTCATGCTATGTGACTGGCTGATTAGCAATTTGACTAGCAAATGATGTATTTATTAAAGACAAGTTTAAAATAGTAATTTTAAATGTATGATGTTTCACCTTTTTGACTGTTGTGAAGGCATGCCTCTTCCGATAAGAATCACATGTTGCATGCTTGTTTTGTGTCATAATATGTATAATAGTACTTAATGGCAAGTCAGTTGGATTAATTATTAAGGAGTGGTGACCTTCACCACACTCGTTTCACGCTAATATAATAAAGGACCCTGTTATGGTCACAAAAAAAAAAAACTCAACATGTTTTTGATGATTATTGACCTAGAGAGTCCAGAGAAATGTACTGTGGTGGAAATTTTGTAATTGCTTGAAAATCCTTGAACAAGTTTGCAAAAGTAGGTTTTATACATCATCACCAATAACTCACAAACCATTTGATAGACATCAATGGTTCAAGAGGCAAAGTTGTTATGAATGAGGAGATCTATCGTTTGATATCAATAGTTTGTGTATTAGTCAAATGTCACATGACACAAAGTTGTCCAGGCCACCAAAATACATGTACATTTTGCCTTTTTTAATGTTTTAGCGCCACCTAGTATCCAAACGCCACCTTCCTTTGTATGTGACCTTGGAGTGATGGTCTACACATATCATCTGAGCCCCATGATGATATGTTAAGCCGTTCTGGATTTATCGCCATTTTAATGTGATAGGCTCAGACCATTTTAAGTTTTGGCGTCCCTAAGCAGCGGTGAAAGAAAAATTTCAACTTTTTTTCAATGATTATTTACATTCACACTCCACAGAAGTCATCTGCATTGGTTTGGTTCCGATCGGTTGAAAAACCAAGAACTAGTTCGCGAAAGTAGGTTTTTGACATCATCAGCGATAACTCACGAACCGTTTGATCGATAGAAGTTGTTCCAGAGGCAAAGTTGCTCAGAATGAAGAGTACTATCATATTATAACCATAGTTTGGGTAAATGTCAAATATCACGTGATACACAGTTGTGCATGCACTCCAAAAGCGCTATTACGCCCCCCGGTGGCCGAATAAGTTCATGTTTCTTACACACCGTCAGGACCATGAGACAAATAAGCCCAGTGAGTGGCGTTTTGATCGGCCTCCGTTAACCCGGCGTAATGAGTGCTCAAACTTCATCGACCAATGGCGGCCATGTTTTTTTGATATACGCCAATGTCCATTTAGATATTTATGTAGAATGAGACAAAGACACACCATACCAAATAATAAGTCAATCGGGCAAACTGTTGCGTAGTTATAGCCATTTTCTAGCTCATTCAAATTATAGCGCCATCTAGTGGCCAAACGCCACTGTTTTTTTATTGTGACCCCGGACTGAGGGTCTACACATGTGTTCCAAGCCCCATGAAGATATCTCAAACAGTTCAGGAGTTATGGCCATTTTAGCTAAATATGTTACTTCCGGTTTGGATGTTTTAGCGCCACCTAGCGACCGTGAATTGAAAATTGAACTTTTTTTTAATAATTATTCATATTCACACTCCACAGAACGCATCAGCGTTGGTTTGGTTCCAATAGGGCAAAAATCCAGGGACTAGTTCATTTTTTTTTTTTTTCATAAAATGCTAATTAGCGAAAAATCTATAATGGCGGAAATGAAATCGGAGATATACGTTTTTTAAGTTTTGAGCCAGTGATTACCCTGATATAAGACACTTGGGTGTGCGACAAACGGTTTCGGAGAAACAAGTGCAAACGCGTTTGGTATTGCTATAGCGCCACCTATGGGTCGATATGGCTGGCTCCGTGTATCTGAGTAGCGACAAGGACTACTACCATCTGACCAAGTCTCAGCTCTGTCGGCCTTACGGTTTGGGCTGCAGTATCAGTTTTATGGCAGAATAATAATAAGAAGAAGAATAATAAAACCAACAAATACAATAGGTTTCTAGCCCTTCGGGCTCGAACCCTAATAATAAAAATCCTTACAAAAACAATAGGTTTTCAGCACTTCGTGCTCGAAACCCTAATAAAAATCCTTACAAAAACAATAGGTTTTCAGCACTTCGTGCTCGAAACCCTAATTAAAGCTGCAAGCAGCATTTAGCGGGTTCGAGCAGTCTAAGGCCTCTATTGGCCTTGCCATTGTCAACTAGGCTCAGGAATGGCACCGTAACAAATCCACAACGAATGACACTCTTCCACACCAAGAAATATGACAGAAACGGTTGGTAACTTTTAATACAGACCATGCATGCGTACACTCGTATGCAAAAACGGGCGTAAACCGATAATACCTAAGGGACGAGTGCAATAAACCATTTCTCATGTCTCTATGATGATTTGTTGCTGAGATAGAGATCTTGCTAAACGGTTGCTAAGCTAACCTGTTCGGTTGCCATGGGTGTCAATTAATACCTGTCAATTAATAACACATCAAACCACAAGTCAAACGAACCAAGCCCCGTGTCTTTATAATATTCTACTGCAGAGATGTAGGTCTGGCTAGACGATTGCAAAAAATAATCTGTTTGGTTGCTAAGGGCGTGGCTTGGCAGCTGTCAATTGATAAAGAATGAAGCCATTAGCAAAACAAAGCAACTCCTGTGTCTCTAAAACATTCTATTGCACATATATAGGTCTTTTTTTTAATACAATGCACATTCTTCAAAATAGCTTATTTTGTGTTCTGAAGAATTGATAAAAAAAATACGACCAATTTAAATAGATAATTGGTTCACATTCATGGTCTGCAACAATATTCCAGAAGACCTTGCCATTTAAGTGATGCTTATTTGGTTGAGTCTGGTGACTCTGAAGGCCATTGGAGTACAGTGAGCTCATTGTCATGTTCAAGAAACCAGTTTGAGATCATTTGAGCTTTCTGACATGGTCGATTTTTTTTACTGCTGGAAGTAGCCATCAAAACATGGACATGGTTGGCAACAATCCTCAGGTGGTATGTGTTATCTAATATATCCCATACCATATATCCAATTGTTTCTCCATTTTGATGCTCGGTTTGAACTTCAGCAAGTGTGTTTACCACGTCTAGAAGCCAAAATGGATTGAGTTTATGCTATGTGACTGGCTGATTAGCAATTTGACTAGCAAATGATGTATTTATTAAAGACAAGTTTAAAATAGTAATTTTAAATGTATGATATTTCAACTTTTTGACTGTTGTGAAGGCATGCCTCTTCCGATAAGAATCACATGTTGCATGCTTGTTTTGTGTCATAATATGTATAATAGTACTTAATGGCAAGTCAGTTGGATTAATTATTAAGGAGTGGTGACCTTCACCACACTCGTTTCACGCTAATATAATAAAGGACCCTGTTATGGTCACAAAACAAAAAAACTCAACATGATTTTGATGATTATTGACCTAGAGAGTCCAGAGAAATGTACTGTGGTGGAAATTTTGTAATTGCTTGAAAATCTTTGAACAAGTTTGCAAAAGTAGGTTTTATACATCATCACCAATAACTCACAAACCATTTGATAGACATCAATGGTTCAAGAGGCAAAGTTGTTATGAATGAGGAGATCTATCGTTTGATATCAATAGTTTGTGTATTAGTCAAATGTCACATGACACAAAGTTGTCCAGGCCACCAAAATACATGTACATTTTGCCTTTTTTAATGTTTTAGCGCCACCTAGTATCCAAACGCCACCTTCCTTTGTATGTGACCTTGGAGTGATGGTCTACACATATCATCTGAGCCCCATGATGATATGTTAAGCCGTTCTGGATTTATGGCCATTTTAATGTGATAGGCTCAGACCATTTTAAGTTTTGGCGTCCCTAAGCAGCGGTGAAAGAAAAATTTCAACTTTTTTTCAATGATTATTTACATTCACACTCCACAGAAGTCATCTGCATTGGTTTGGTTCCGATCGGTTGAAAAACCAGGAACTAGTTCGCGAAAGTAGGTTTTTGACATCATCAGCGATAACTCACGAACCGTTTGATCGATAGAAGTTGTTCCAGAGGCAAAGTTGCTCAGAATGAAGAGTACTATCATATTATAACCATAGTTTGGGTAAATGTCAAATATCACGTGATACACAGTTGTGCATGCACTCCAAAAGCGCTATTACGCCCCCCGGTGGCCGAATAAGTTCATGTTTCTTACACACCGTCAGGACCATGAGACAAATAAGCCCAGTGAGTGGCGTTTTGATCGGCCTCCGTTAACCCGGCGTAATGAGTGCTCAAACTTCATCGACCAATGGCGGCCATGTTTTTTGATATACGCCAATGTCCATTTAGATATTTATGTAGAATGAGACAAAGACACACCATACCAAATAATAAGTCAATCGGGCAAACTGTTGCGTAGTTATAGACATTTTCTAGCTCATTCAAATTATAGCGCCATCTAGTGGCCAAACGCCACTGTTTTTTTATTGTGACCCCGGACTGAGGGTCTACACATGTGTTCCAAGCCCCATGAAGATATCTCAAACAGTTCAGGAGTTATTGTCATTTTTGCTAAATATGTTACTTCCGGTTTGGATGTTTTAGCGCCACCTAGCGACCGTGAATTGAAAATTGAACTTTTTTTTAATAATTATTCATATTCACACTCAACAGAATTCATCAACGTTGGTTTGTTTTCGATAGGGCAAAAATCCAGGGACTAGTTCATTTTTTTTTTTTTTCATAAAATGCTAATTAGCGAAAAATCTATAATGGCGGAAATGAAATCGGAGATATACGTTTTTCAAGTTTTGAGCCAGTGATTACACTGATATAAGACACTTGGGTGTGCGACAAACGGTTTCGGAGTAACAAGCGCAAACGCGTTTGGTATTGCTATAGCGCCACCTATGGGTCGATATGGCTGGCTCCGTGTATCTGAGTAGCGACAAGGACTACTACCATCTGACCAAATCTCAGTTCTGTCGGCCTTACGGTTTGGGCTGCAGTATCAGTTTTATGGCAGAATAATAATAAGAAGAAGAAGAAATATAGCTGCAAGCAGCAATCATCGGGTTCGAGCAGTCTAAGGGGACTAAGGTCGACTGCCTTCGCTGACTACGGTCAGGAATCGGACCATAACACATCCGCAAGGGATGACACTTACCCATAACCAGAAAAATGAAAGAAATGGTCATCAACGGTTAATACAGACCACGCATGCTTACACTCATATGCAAAAACAGGTGTAAACCGATAATACCTGAGGGGCGAGTGAAATTAACCAATTCTCATGTCTCTACGATGTTCAGTTCCAGAGATATAGGTCTAGCTTAATGGTTGCTAAGTTAACATGTTTAGTTGCTATGGATGTGGCATGGCACCTGCCATACATTATGATAGACGTGTATAAAAAAAGCTTAAGGCTTATGGCCAGGAGCATCTTAAATAGATACATTGATTCCCATTCATAATAGTCTAGAATGCCGTGCCATTTAAATTGTGTTTATTTTGTACACACATTATACAGTATATCCCATTTTGATGTAAGGTTTGAACTTCAGGAAGTCATGTTTACCATGTCTAAATGCATTGAGTTGCTGCCATGTGACTGGCTTAGTAGCAATTTGGGTTTACATGCAATTAAACTGGTGTACCTAATAAAGGTGTGTTGTATATATATATATATATATCAACACAGCATCATAAAAGCAGCCAGACATGTGCTGTATTTATAGATGTGTAATTATGGAGCAACGTTTAATGTGTAATACATTTTATTTCTAACACTGTCTTCCTGTGAGACACATTTCATTCCACACACATGCACAGTCTCGATCACACATGACACACAGAACTATACAGTACATGCACACTCTTATTATACAGAGAGACATAATATCCATAAATACACACATTGTGATCTGGTGACTCTAAAAAAGCCATTGAAATTAATTATATTTCACTTTTTTGTCTGTTATGAAGGCATGCCTCTTCCGATGACCTTCACATTTTGCATGCTTTTTTTGTGTCATAATATGTATAATAGTACTATATGGCAAGTCAGTTGGATTATTCATTAAGGAGCAGCAAGCTTTCAGGTAGACTTTTGAGGTTAATATAATAAAGGACTCTGTTATGGTCACATTTATGAAAAAGTTCAACATGTCCTTGATCATAAATTATCTAGAGAGTCCAGAGAATTGTACTGTGGTGAAAATTTGGAAATTGCTTGAAAGACCTAAAATTAGTATGCAAAAGTACGTCTTTAACATCATCACCAATAACTTGCGAACTGTTTGATTGACATCAATGGATCAAGAGGCAAAGTTGTTCTGAATGAGGAGAACTATCATATGATTATATTAGTTTGTGTAAATGACAAATGTCACGTGATACACAACTGCTTAAGCAATGAAATACGCAACAATTTTACCATTTTTACTGTTATAGCGCCACCTAGTGTGCAAATGCCACGTTATTTTGTAGGTGAACTTGGAGTGATGGTATACACATATTTCCCGAGCCCCATGATGATATGTTAAGCCGTTCTGGATTTATGGCCATTTAAATGTGATAGGCTCCTCCCATTTTTAAATTTGGCCGCCCCTAAGGGACCGTGAAAGGAAATTTCTGCTTTTTTTCGATAATTATTTACAATCACTCTCCACAGAAGTCATCTGCATTGTTTTGGTTCCGTTAAGTCGAAAAACCAACGACTAGTTCGCGAAAGTAGGTTTTAGACATCATCTGCGATAACTCACAAATCGTTTAATCGACAGAAGTGGTTCAAGAGGCAAAGTTGCTCAGAATAAGGAGAGCTATCATATGATAACATTAGTTTGGGTATATGTCAAATGTCACGTGATACACAATGGTTTAAGCACTCCTAAAGCGTTATTTCGCCCCCCGGTGGCCAAATGAGTTCATATTTCTTTGAGACCTTAAGGACTGTGAGACAAATAATCCCAGCGAGTGTCGTTTTGATCGGCCTCAGTTAACTCGGTGTAATTAGCGCTCAAACTTCATTGGCCAATGGCGGCCATGTTTTTTGAGATACGCCAATGTCCATTTAGATATTTATGTAGAATGAGACAAAGACACACCATACCAAATAATAAGTCAACCGGGCAAACTGTTGCGTAGTTATAGCCATTTTCTAGCTCATTCAAATTATAGCGCCATCTAGTGGCCAAACGCCACTGTTTTTTTATTGTGACCCCGGACTGAGGGTCTACACATGTGTTCCAAGCCCCATGAAGATATCTCAAACAGTTCAGGAGTTATTGTCATTTTTGCTAAATATGTTACTTCCGGTTTGGATGTTTTAGCGCCACCTAGCGACCGTGAATTGAAAATTGAACTTTTTTTTAATAATTATTCATATTCACACTCCACAGAACTCATCAGCGTTGGTTTGGTTCCAATAGGGCAAAAATCCAGGGACTAGTTCATTTTTTTTTTTTTTCATAAAATGCTAATTAGCGAAAAATCTATAATGGCGGAAATAAAATCGGAGATATACGTTTTTTAAGTTTTGAGCCAGTGATTACACTGATATAAGACACTTGGGTGTGCGATAAATGGTTTCGGAGTAACAAGCGCAAACGCGTTTGGTATTGCTATAGCGCCACCTATGGGTCGATATGGCTGGCTCCGTGTATCTGAGTAGCGACAAGGACTACTACCATCTGACCAAGTCTCAGCTCTGTCGGCCTTACGGTTTGGGCTGCAGTATCAGTTTTATGGCAGAATAATAATAAGAAGAAGAATAATAAAACCAACAAATACAATAGGTTTCTAGCCCTTCGGGCTCGAACCCTAATAAAACCAACAAATACAATAGGTTTCTAGCCCTTCGGGCTCGAACCCTAATTAAAGCTGCAAGCAGCCTTTAAGCGGGTTTCGAGTATTTGCGCCATTCAATGGAGCAGTACATCCACGAACAGGCTAAGGGGTCAAACCCCAACAAACCCACGACGGATCAAAGTCCCACACACACAGAAAAGTGATAGAAATGATCAGTATTAGCTCACAGAAGCGTTGCATGCTTACACACTCATGACTAGCTGTTTTCTCTCGATAAAACAACAAAATAATCTAATTCAAAGTTGGTTGGTGTCAGGTAATGGTGTCATAAAATACTGCCTGCAGGCATAGCCTTTGTCCCCTAGCAGGATTCCATCATAGTCACCTGTATAATAGAAACATGCAGTTCTGTTGGGCCCAAGATTAGTAATCTATTTAGTTTGTAAAGTCTATTTGACTTGCCACGTTTAAATAATGTGCATAACTCTCTAGGATACTTGGGTCGTGCACAGAGCCTGGCCATTTCGCTACCACATTGATACTATGATATATAGTCACACACCATCTAAGAGATTTGTTTTATAATTGAATACATTCCCTTGAATAATTATCAAACTAAATGTTATGAATCTCACCTTCACATTTATACTGTGAACCCCATTTTGGGCCACAAAATCCCCTTCATTGTGACCTGGGGGTGCCTTGATGGCAATGTGTGTGCAGTCTATGGCACCAATCACATTAGGGAAGCCGGGAGACAATCGCGTCATATTAACTGGCATGGTCATTTTTTAATCTCTATTGATAAATTATAATGTGCCTGCAATAGAGCATTTTTAAATTGCTTGAAAATCATAGAACTAGTTAGCAAAAGTCAGTTTTAAACCCCATCACCGATAACTCGTGAACCTTTTGTTTGACATCAATGCATCAAGAGGCAAAGTTGTTCAGAATGAAGAGGAGGACTATCGAATGATATCATTAGTTTGTGTAAATGTCAAATGTCATATGATACACAATTGTTTAAAAATGAGATGCATGTCAACATACTGTTTTAGCGCCACCTAGTGTCCAAATGCCACCTTCTTTTGTAGATGACCTCGGAGTGATGGTCTACACATATCATCAGAGCCCCATGATGATATGTTAAGCCGTTCTGGATTTATGGCCATTTTAATGTGATAGGATCCGCCCATTTTAAGTTTTGGCATCCCTAAGCAATGGTGAAAGGAAATTTCAACTTTTTTTCAATGATTATTTACATTCACACTCCACAGAAGTCATCTGCATTGGTTTGGTTCCGATCGGTTGAAAAACCAGGAACTAGTTCGCGAAAGTAGGTTTTTGACATCATCAGCGATAACTCACGAACCGTTTGATCGACAGAAGAGTGTCCAGAGGCAAAGTTGTTCAGAATGAGAAGAGCAATCTTATGATACCAATAGTTTCTGTATATGTCAAATGTCACGTGATACAGAATTGTTTATGCACTCCAGAAGCGTTATTACGCCCCCCGGTGGCCAAATGAGTTCACATTTCTTACAGACCTTAAAGACCGTGAGACGAATAAGCCCAGCGAGTGTCGTTTTGATCTGCCTCCGTTTACCCGGTCTAATGAGTGCTCAAACTTCACTGGCCGATGGCAGACATGTTTTTTGAGAAACGCCAAAGTCCTTTTATATAGTCAAGGTTCATGACACAAAGACACACCATACCAAATAATATGTCGATCGGGCAAACGGTTGCGTAGTTATAGCCCTTTTCGAGTTCTTTGCTATTATAGCGCCACCTAGTAGCCAAACGCCGCAATTTTTTTATTGTGACCCTGGACTGAGGGTCTACACATATGGTCTAAGCCCCGTGAAGATATCTCAAACCGTTCTCTAGGTATAGCCATTTTAATGAAATAGGCTACTTCCGGGTTTGACGTTTTGATGCCCCCTAGCGACCCTGAATCGAAATTTCTACTTTTTTTCAATGAATATTTACATTCACACTCTACAGAATTCATCAGCGTTGGTTTGGTTCAGATCGGGCAAAAATCCAGGGACTAGTTCATTTTTTATTTTTTTCATAAAATGCAAATTAGCGGAAAAATTTGCATACCGGAAATGAAATCGGAGATATACGTTTTTTAAGTTTTGAGCCAATGATTACACTGATATAAGACACTTGGGTGTGCGACAAACGGTTTAGGAGTAACGAGCCCAAACGCGTTCAGCATCGCTGTAGCGCCACCTATGGGCCGATATGGCTGGGTCACTGTATCTGAGTAGCCTGCACAGATACAACCAACTGACCAAGCCTCAAGTTTCTACGACTTACGGTTTGGGCTGGGCGACCGGTTTTAAGGCGGAAAAATAATAATAATTAAAGCTGCAAGCAGCATTTAGCGGGTTCGAGCAGTCTAAGGCCTCTATTGGCCTTGCCATTGTCAACTAGGCTCAGGAATGGCACCGTAACAAATCCACAATGAATGACACTCTTCCACACCAAGAAATATGACAGAAATGGTTGGTAACTTTTAATACAGACCATGCATGCGTACACTCGTATGCAAAAACGGGCGTAAACCGATAATACCTAAGGGACGAGTGCAATAAACCATTTCTCATGTCTCTATGATGATTTGTTGCAGAGATAGAGATCTTGCTAAACGGTTGCTAAGCTAACCTGTTCGGTTGCCATGGGTGTCAATTAATACCTGTCAATTAATAACACATCAAACCACAAGCCAAACGAACCAAGCCCCGTGTCTTTATAATATTCTACTGCAGAGATGTAGGTCTGGCTAGACGATTGCAAAAAATAATCTGTTTGGTTGCTAAGGGCGTGGCTTGGCAGCTGTCAATTGATAAAGAATGAAGCCATTAGCAAAACAAAGCAACTCCTGTGTCTCTAAAACATTCTATTGCACATATATAGGTCTTTTTTTTAATACAATGCACATTCTTCAAAATAGCTTATTTTGTGTTCTGAAGAATTGATAAAAAAAATACGACCAATTTAAATAGATAATTGATTCACATTCATGGTCTGCAACAATATTCCAGAAGACCTTGCCATTTAAGTGATGCTTATTTGGTTGAGTCTGGTGACTCTGAAGGCCATTGGAGTACAGTGAGCTCATTATCATGTTTAAGAAACCAGTTTGAGATCATTTGAGCTTTCTGACATGGTCCATTTTTTACTGCTGGAAGTAGCCATCAAAACATGGACATGGTTGGCAACAATCCTCAGGTGGTATGTGTTATCTAATATATCCCATACCATATATCCAATTGTTTCTCCATTTTGATGCTCGGTTTGAACTTCAGCAAGTGTGTTTACCACGTCTAGAAGCCAAAATGGATTGAGTTTATGCTATGTGACTGGCTGATTAGCAATTTGATTGGCAAATGATGTACTTATTAAAGACAAGTTTAAAACAGTAATTTTAAATGTATGATATTTCACCTTTTTGACTGTTGTGAAGGCATGCCTCTTCCGATAAGGATCACATGTTGCATGCTTGTTTTGTGTCATAATATGTATAATAGTACTTAATGGCAAGTCAGTTGGATTAATTATTAAGGAGTAGCGACCTTCACCGTACTCGTTTCACGCTAATATAATAAAGGACCCTGTTATGGTCACAAAACAAAAAAAACTCAACATGTTTTTGATGATTATTGACCTAGAGAGTCCAGAGAAATGTACTGTGGTGGAAATTTTGAAATTGCTTGAAAATCCTTGAACAAGTTTGCAAAAGTAGGTTTTTTACATCATCACCAATAACTCACAAACCATTTGATAGACATCAATGGTTCAAGAGGCAAAGTTGTTATGAATGAGGAGATCTATCGTTTGATATCAATAGTTTGTGTATTAGTCAAATGTCACGTGACACACCGTTGTCTAGGCCACCAAAAGACATGTACATTTAGCCATTTTTACTATTATAGCGCCACCTAGTGTCCAAACGCCACGTTATTTTGTATGTGACCTCGGAGTGATGGTCTACATATATTTCCCGAGGCATATGATGATATGTTTAGCTGTTCTGGATTTATGGCCATTTAAATGTGATAGGCTCCACCCATTTTTTTATTTTGGCGCCCCTAAGCGACCGTGAAAGGAAATTTTACCTTTTTTTCAATAATTATTTACAAACACTTCCCAAAGAAGTCATCTGCATTGTTTTGGTTCCGATCGGTCGAAAATCCAACGACTAGTTCGCGAAAGTAGGTTTTTGACATCATCAGCAATAACTCACGAACCGTTCGATCGATAGAAGTTGTTCCAGAGGCAAAGTTGCTCAGAATGAAGAGTACTATCATATGATACCAATAGTTTCTGTATATGTCAAATGTCACGTGATACACAATTGTTTAAGCACTCCTAAAGCGTTATTTCGCCCCCCGGTGGCCGAATGAGTTCACATTTCTTACAGACCTTAAAGACCATGAGACGAATAAGCCCAGCGAGCGTCGTTTTGTTCGGCCTCCGTTAACCCGGTCTAATAAGTGCTCAAACTTCATTGGCCAATGGCGGCCATGTTTTTTAAGATACGCCAATGTCCTTTTAGATATTCATGTAGAATGAGACAAAGACACACCATACCAAATAATAAGTCAATCGGGCAAACTGTTGCGTAGTTATGGCCATTTTCTAGCTCATTCAAATTATAGCGCCACCTAGTGGCCAAACGCAACATTTTTTTTACCTTGACCCCGGATTGAGGGTCTACACATATGTTCCAAGCCCCATGAAGATATCTCAAACAGTTCAGGAGTTATGGCCATTTTAGTTCAATATGTTACTTCCGTTTTGGACATTTTTGCGCCCTCTAGCGATGGGGGATGAAAATTTCAACTTTTTTTTAATAATTATTCATATTCACACTCCACAGAACTCATCAGCGTTGGTTTGGTTCCGATAGGGCAAAAATCCAGGGACTAGTTCATTTTTTATTTTTTTCATAAAATGCTAATTAGCGAAAAATCTATAATGGCGGAAATGAAATCGGAGATATACGTTTTTTAAGTTTTGAGCCAGTGATTACTCTGATATAAAACACTTGGGTGTGCGACAAACGGTTTAGGAGTAACAAGCGTAAACGCGTTTTTTATCGCTGTAGCGCCACCTATGGGTCGATTTGGCTGGCTCCGTGTATCTGAGTAGCGACAAGGACTACTACCATCTGACCGAGTCTCAGCTCTGTCGGCCTTACGGTTTGGGCTGCAGTATCAGTTCTAGGGAAGAAGTATAATAATAATAATAAAACCAACAAATACAATAGGTTTCTAGCCCTTCGGGCTCGAACCCTAATAAAAATCCTTACAGAAACAATAGGTTTTCAGCACTTCGTGCTCGAAACCCTAATAATTCAAAGTTGGTTGGTGTCAGGTAATGGTATCATAAAATACTGCCTGCAGGCATAGCCTTTATCCCCTAGCAGGATTCCATCATAGTCACCTATATAATAGAAAAATGCAGTTCTGTTAGGCCCAAAATTAGTAATCCAGTTAGTTTGTAAAGTCTATTTGACTTGCCACGTCCAAATAATGTGCATAACTCTCCGATACTTGAGTCGTGAACAGAGCCTGGCCATTTCGCCACCAGATTTATAATGTGGAACATAGTCACACACCATCTAAGAGATGTGTTGTATAATTGAATACATTCCCTTGAATAATTATCAAACTAAATGTTATGAATGTTTACTGGCATGGTCATTTCATAATCTTTATGATCAATTATAATGTACCTGCAATAGAGAATTTAGAAATTGCTTAAAAAAATCAAAGAACTAGTTAGCAAAAGTCAGTTTTAAACACCATCACCGATAACTCGTGAACCGTTTGTGTGACATCAATGGATCAAGAGGCAAAGTTGTTCAGAATGAAGAGGAGGACTATTAAATGATATCATTAGTTTGTGTAAGTGTCAAATGTCATGTGATACACAATTGTTTAAGATATGAGATACACGTCAATTTTGCCATTTTTACTGTTTTAGCGCCACCTAGTGTCCAAACGCTACCTCCTTTTTTTACGTGACCTCGGAGTGATGGTCTACACATATCAACTGAGCCCCATGATGATATGTTAAGCCCTTCTGGATTTATGGCCATTTTAATGTGATAGGATCTGCCCATTTTAAGTTTTGGCGTCCCTAAGCAACGGTGAAAAGAAATTTCAACTTTTTTTCAATGATTATTTACATTCACACTCTACAGAAGTCATCTGCATTGGTTTGGTTCCGATCGGTTGAAAAACCAGGAACTAGTTCGCGAAAGTAGGTTTTTGACATCATCAGCGATAACTCACGAACCGTTTGATCGACAGAAGCATGTCCAGAGGCAAAGTTGTTCAGAATGAGAAGAGCAATCTTATGATACCAATAGTTTCTGTATATGTCAAATGTCACGTGATACAGAATTGTTTATGCACTCCAAAAGCGCTATTTCGCCCCCCGGTGGCCAAATGAGTTCACATTTCTTACAGACCTTAAAGACCGTGAGACGAATAAGCCCAGCGAGTGTCGTTTTGATCGGCCTCCGTTTACCCGGTATAATGAGTGCTCACATTTAATTGACCGATGGCAGACTTGTTTTTTGAGATACGCAGAAGTCCTTTTATACAGTCAAGGTTCATGACACAAAGACACACCATACCAAATAATTAGTCGATCGGGCAAACGGTTGCTTAGTTATAGCCCTTTTCGAGTTCTTTGCTATTATAGCGCCACCTAGTGGCCAAACACCGAGTTTTTTTTATTGTGACCCCAGACTGAGGGTCTACACATATGGTCTAAGCCCCGTGAAGATATCTCAAACCGTTCTCTAGGTATAGCCATTTTAATGAAATAGGCTACTTCCGGGTTTGACGTTTTGATGCCCCCTAGCGACCCTGAATCGAAATTTCAACTTTTTTTCAATGAATATTTACATTCACACTCCACAGAATTTATCAGCGTTGGTTTGGTTCCGATCGGGCAAAAATCCAGGGACTAGTTCATTTTTTTTTTTTTTCCTAAAATGCAAATTAGCGGGAAAATTTGCATACCGGAAATGAAATCGGGGATATACGTTTTTTAGGTTTTGAGCCAATGATTACAATGATATAAAACACTTGGGTGTGCGACAAACGGTTTAGGAGTAACGAGCGTTAACGTGCGCAAACACGCTTTTCATCGCTGTAGCGCCACCTATGGGCCGATTTGGCTGGGTCACTGTATCTGAGTAGCCTGCACAGATACAACCAAATGACCAAGTGTCGAGTTTCTACGACTTACGGTTTGGGCTGGGCGACCGGTTTTATGGCGGAAAAATAATAATAATTAAAGCTGCAAGCAGCATTTAGCGGGTTCGAGCAGTCTAAGGCCTCTATTGGCCTTGCCATTGTCAACTAGGCTCAGGATTGGCACCGTAACAAATCCACAACGAATGACACTCTTCCACACCAAGAAATATGACAGAAACGGTTGGTAACTTTTAATACAGACCATGCATGCGTACACTCGTATGCAAAAACGGGCGTAAACCGATAATACCTAAGGGACGAGTGCAATAAACCATTTCTCATGTCTCTATGATGATTTGTTGCAGAGATAGAGATCTTGCTAAACGGTTGCTAAGCTAACCTGTTCGGTTGCCATGGGTGTCAATTAATACCTGTCAATTAATAACACATCAAACCACAAGTCAAACGAACCAAGCCCCGTGTCTTTATAATATTCTACTGAAGAGATGTAGGTCTGGCTAGACGATTGCAAAAAATAATCTGTTTGGTTGCTAAGGGCGTGGCTTGGCAGCTGTCAATCTATAAAGAATGAAGCCATTAGCAAAACAAAGCAACTCCTGTGTCTCTAAAACATTCTATTGCACATATATAGGTCTTTTTTTTAATACAATGCACATTCTTCAAAATAGCTTATTTTGTGTTTTGAAGAATTGATAAAAAATACGACCAATTTAAATAGATAATTGATTCACATTCATGGTCTGCAACAATATTCCAGAAGACCTTGCCATTTAAGTGATGCTTATTTGGTTGAGTCTGGTGACTCTTGAAGGCCATTGGAGTACAGTGAGCTCATTGTCATGTTCAAGAAACCAGTTTGAGATCATTTGAGCTTTCTGACATGGTCGATTTTTTTTACTGCTGGAAGTAGCCATCAAAACATGGACATGGTTGGCAACAATCCTCAGGTGGTATGTGTTATCTAATATATCCCATACCATATATCCAATTGTTTCTCCATTTTGATGCTCGGTTTGAACTTCAGCAAGTGTGTTTACCACGTCTAGAAGCCAAAATGGATTGAGTTTATGCTATGTGACTGGCTGATTAGCAATTTGACTAGCAAATGATGTATTTATTAAAGACAAGTTTAAAATAGTAATTTTAAATGTATGATATTTCACCTTTTTGACTGTTGTGAAGGCATGCCTCTTCCGATAAGAATCACATGTTGCATGCTTGTTTTGTGTCATAATATGTATAATAGTACTTAATGGCAAGTCAGTTGGATTAATTATTAAGGAGTGGTGACCTTCACCACACTCGTTTCACGCTAATATAATAAAGGACCCTGTTATGGTCACAAAAAAAAAACTCAACATGTTTTTGATGATTATTGACCTAGAGAGTCCAGAGAAATGTACTGTGGTGGAAATTTTGTAATTGCTTGAAAATCCTTGAACAAGTTTGCAAAAGTAGGTTTTATACATCATCACCAATAACTCACAAACCATTTGATAGACATCAATGGTTCAAGAGGCTAAGTTGTTATGAATGAGGAGATCTATCGTTTGATATCAATAGTTAGTGTATTAGTCAAATGTCACATGACACAAAGTTGTCCAGGCCACCAAAATACATGTACATTTTGCCTTTTTTAATGTTTTAGCGCCACCTAGTATCCAAACGCCACCTTCCTTTGTATGTGACCTTGGAGTGATGGTCTACACATATCATCTGAGCCCCATGATGATATGTTAAGCCGTTCTGGATTTATGGCCATTTTAATGTGATAGGCTCAGACCATTTTAAGTTTTGGCGTCCCTAAGCAGCGGTGAAAGAAAAATTTCAACTTTTTTTCAATGATTATTTACATTCACACTCCACAGAAGTCATCTGCATTGGTTTGGTTCCGATCGGTTGAAAAACCAGGAACTAGTTCGCGAAAGTAGGTTTTTGACATCATCAGCGATAACTCACGAACCGTTTGATCGATAAAAGTTGTTCCAGAGGCAAAGTTGCTCAGAATGAAGAGTACTATCATATTATAACCATAGTTTGGGTAAATGTCAAATATCACGTGATACACAGTTGTGCATGCACTCCAAAAGCGCTATTACGCCCCCCGGTGGCCGAATAAGTTCATGTTTCTTACACACCGTCAGGACCATGAGACAAATAAGCCCAGTGAGTGGCGTTTTGATCGGCCTCCGTTAACCCGGCGTAATGAGTGCTCAAACTTCATCGACCAATGGCGGCCATGTTTTTTGATATACGCCAATGTCCATTTAGATATTTATGTAGAATGAGACAAAGACACACCATACCAAATAATAAGTCAATCGGGAAAACTGTTGCGTAGTTATAGCCATTTTCTAGCTCATTCAAATTATAGCGCCATCTAGTGGCCAAACGCCACTGTTTTTTTATTGTGACCCCGGACTGAGGGTCTACACATGTGTTCCAAGCCCCATGAAGATATCTCAAACAGTTCAGGAGTTATGTCCATTTTAGCTAAATATGTTACTTCCGGTTTGGATGTTTTAGCGCCACCTAGCGACCGTGAATTGAAAATTGATTTTTTTTTTAATAATTATTCATATTCACACTCCACAGAACTCATCAGCGTTGGTTTGGTTCCAATAGGGCAAAAATCCAGGGACTAGTTCATTTTTTTTTTTTTTCATAAAATGCTAATTAGCGAAAAATCTATAATGGCGGAAATGGAATCGGAGATATACGTTTTTTAAGTTTTGAGCCAGTGATTACACTGATATAAGACACTTGGGTGTGCGACAAACGGTTTCGGAGTAACAAGCGCAAACGCGTTTGGTATTGCTATAGCGCCACCTATGGGTCGATATGGCTGGCTCCGTGTATCTGAGTAGCGACAAGGACTACTACCATCTGACCAAGTCTCAGCTCTGTCGGCCTTACGGTTTGGGCTGCAGTATCAGTTTTATGGCAGAATAATAATAAGAAGAAGAATTAAAGCTGCAAGCAGCCTTTAAGCGGGTTTCGAGTATTTATGCCATTCAATGGAGCAGTGCATCCACGAACAGTGTAAGGGGTCAGACCCCAACGAACCCACGACGGATCAAACTCCCACCAACACAGAAAAATTATAGAAATTATCAGTATCAGCTCAAAGAAGCGTTGCATGCTTACACACTCATGACTAGCTGTTTTCTCTCAATAAAACAACAAAATAAACTAATTCAAAGTTGGTTGGTGTCAGGTAATGGTATCATAAAATACTGCCTGCAGGCATAGCCTTTATCCCCTAGCAGGATTCCATCATAGTCACCTATATAATGGAAAAATGCAGTTCTGTTAGGCCCAAAATTAGTAATCCAGTTAGTTTGTAAAGACTATTTGACTTGCCACGTCCAAATAATGTGCATAACTCTCCGATACTTGAGTCGTGAACAGAGCCTGGCCATTTCGCCACCAGATTTATAATGTGGAACATAGTCACACACCATCTAAGAGATGTGTTGTATAATTGAATACATTCCCTTGAATAATTATCAAACTAAATGTTATGAATGTTTACTGGCATGGTCATTTCATAATCTTTATGATCAATTATAATGTACCTGCAATAGAGAATTTAGAAATTGCTTAAAAAAATCAAAGAACTAGTTAGGAAAAGTCAGTTTTAAACACTATCACCGATAACTCTTGAACCGTTTGTGTGACATCAATGGATCAAGAGGCAAAGTTGTTCAGAATGAAGAGGAGGACTATTAAATGATATCATTAGTTTGTGTAAGTGTCAAATGTCATGTGATACACAATTGTTTAAGATATGAGATACACGTCAATTTTGCCATTTTTACTGTTTTAGCGCCACCTAGTGTCCAAACGCTACCTTCTTTTGTACGTGACCTTGGAGTGATGGTCTACACATATGTTCCGAGCCGCATGATGATATGTGAAGCCATTCTGGATTTATGGCCATTTTAATGTGATAGGATCCGCCCATTTTAAGTTTTGGCATCCCTAAGCAATGGTGAAAGGAAATTTCAACTTTTTTTCAATGATTATTTACATTCACACTCCACAGATGTCATCTGCATTGGTTTGGTTCCGATTGGTTGAAGAACCAAGGACTAGTTCGCGAAAGTAGGTTTTGACATCATCAGCGATAACTCAAAAACCGTTTGATTGACAGAAGCGTGTCTAGAAGCAAAGTTGTTCAGAATGAGAAGAGCTATCATATGATACAATAGTTTCTGTATATGTCAAATGTCACGTGATACACAGTTGTTTATGCACTCCAAAAGCGTTATTTCGCCCCCCGGTGGCCGAATAAGTTCACGTTTCTTATAGACCTTCAGGACCATGAGTCGAACAAGTCCAGCAAGTGTCGTTTCGATCGGCCTCAGTTAACCCGGTCTAATGAGTGCTCAAACTTCGTTGACCGTTGGCAGACATGATTTTTGAGAAACGCCAAAGTCCTTTTACACAGTCAAGGTTCATGACACAAAGACACACCATAACAAATAATTAGTCGATCGGGCAAACGGTTGCTTAGTTATAGCCCTTTTCGAGTTCTTTGCTATTATAGCGCCACCTAGTGGCCAAACACCGAGTTTTTTTTATTGTGACCCCGGACTGAGGGTCTACACATATGGTCTAAGCCCCGTGAAGATATCTCAAACCGTTCTCTAGGTATAGCCATTTTAATGAAATAGGCTACTTCCGGGTTTGACGTTTTGATGCCCCCTAGCGACCCTGAATCGAAATTTCAACTTTTTTTCAATGAATATTTACATTCACACTCCACAGAATTTATCAGCGTTGGTTTGGTTCCGATCGGGCAAAAATCCAGGGACTAGTTCATTTTTTTTTTTTTTCCTAAAATGCAAATTAGCGGGAAAATTTGCATACCGGAAATGAAATCGGGGATATACGTTTTTTAGCTTTTGAGCCAATGATTACAATGATATAAAACACTTGGGTGTGCGACAAACGGTTTAGGAGTAACGAGCGTTAACGTGCGCAAACACGCTTTTCATCGCTGTAGCGCCACCTATGGGCCGATTTGGCTGGGTCACTGTATCTGAGTAGCCTGCACAGATACAACCAAATGACCAAGTGTCGAGTTTCTACGACTTACGGTTTGGGCTGGGCGACCGGTTTTATGGCGGAAAAATAATAATAATAATTAAAGCTGCAAGCAGCATTTAGCGGGTTCGAGCAGTCTAAGGCCTCTATTGGCCTTGCCATTGTCAACTAGGCTCAGGAATGGCACCGTAACAAATCCACAACGAATGACACTCTTCCACAGCAAGAAATATGACAGAAACGGTTGGTAACTTTTAATACAGACCATGCATGCGTACACTCGTATGCAAAAACGGGCGTAAACCGATAATACCTAAGGGACGAGTGCAATAAACCATTTCTCATGTCTCTATGATGATTTGTTGCAGAGATAGAGATCTTGCTAAACGGTTGCTAAGCTAACCTGTTCGGTTGCCATGGGTGTCAATTAATACCTGTCAATTAATAACACATCAAACCACAAGCCAAACGAACCAAGCCCCGTGTCTTTATAATATTCTACTGCAGAGATGTAGGTCTGGCTAGACAATTGCAAAAAATAATCTGTTTGGTTGCTAAGGGCGTGGCTTGGCAGCTGTCAATTGATAAAGAATGAAGCCATTAGCAAAACAAAGCAACTCCTGTGTCTCTAAAACATTCTATTGCACATATATAGGTCTTTTTTTTAATACAATGCACATTCTTCAAAATAGCTTATTTTGTGTTCTGAAGAATTGATAAAAAAAATACGACCAATTTAAATAGATAATTGATTCACATTCATGGTCTGCAACAATATTCCAGAAGACCTTGCCATTTAAGTGATGCTTATTTGGTTTAGTCTGGTGACTCTGAAGGCCATTGGAGTACAGTGAGCTCATTATCATGTTTAAGAAACCAGTTTGAGATCATTTGAGCTTTCTGACATGGTCCATTTTTTACTGCTGGAAGTAGCCATCAAAACATGGACATGGTTGGCAACAATCCTCAGGTGGTATGTGTTATCTAATATATCCCATACCATATATCCAATTGTTTCTCCATTTTGATGCTCGGTTTGAACTTCAGCAAGTGTGTTTACCACGTCTAGAAGCCAAAATGGATTGAGTTTATGCTATGTGACTGGCTGATTAGCAATTTGATTAGCAAATGATGTACTTATTAAAGACAAGTTTAAAACAGTAATTTTAAATGTATGATATTTCACCTTTTTGACTGTTGTGAAGGCATGCCTCTTCCGATAAGGATCACATGTTGCATGCTTGTTTTGTGTCATAATATGTATAATAGTACTTAATGGCAAGTCAGTTGGATTAATTATTAAGGAGTAGCGACCTTCACCGTACTCGTTTCACGCTAATATAATAAAGGACCCTGTTATGGTCACAAAACAAAAAAAACTCAACATGTTTTTGATGATTATTGACCTAGAGAGTCCAGAGAAATGTACTGTGGTGGAAATTTTGAAATTGCTTGAAAATCCTTGAACAAGTTTGCAAAAGTAGGTTTTTTACATCATCACCAATAACTCACAAACCATTTGATAGACATCAATGGTTCAAGAGGCAAAGTTGTTATGAATGAGGAGATCTATCGTTTGATATCAATAGTTTGTGTATTAGTCAAATGTCACGTGACACACCGTTGTCTAGGCCACCAAAAGACATGTACATTTAGCCATTTTTACTATTATAGCGCCACCTAGTGTCCAAACGCCACGTTATTTTGTATGTGACCTCGGAGTGATGGTCTACATATATTTCCCGAGGCATATGATGATATGTTTAGCTGTTCTGGATTTATGGCCATTTAAATGTGATAGGCTCCACCCATTTTTTTATTTTGGCGCCCCTAAGCGACCGTGAAAGGAAATTTTAACTTTTTTTCAATAATTATTTACAAACACTTCCCAAAGAAGTCATCTGCATTGTTTTGGTTCCGATCGGTCGAAAATCCAACGACTAGTTCGCGAAAGTAGGTTTTTGACATCATCAGCAATAACTCACAAACTGTTCGATCGATAGAAGTTGTTCCAGAGGCAAAGTTTCTCAGAATGAAGAGTACTATCATATGATACCAATAGTTTCTGTATATGTCAAATGTCACGTGATACACAATTGTTTAAGCACTCCTAAAGCGTTATTTCGCCCCCCGGTGGCCGAATGAGTTCACATTTCTTACAGACCTTAAAGACCATGAGACGAATAAGCCCAGCGAGCGTCGTTTTGTTCGGCCTCCGTTAACCCGGTCTAATAAGTGCTCAAACTTCATTGGCCAATGGCGGCCATGTTTTTTAAGATACGCCAATGTCCTTTTAGATATTCATGTAGAATGAGACAAAGACACACCATACCAAATAATAAGTCAATCGGGCAAACTGTTGCGTAGTTATGGCCATTTTCTAGCTCATTCAAATTATAGCGCCACCTAGTGGCCAAACGCAACATTTTTTTTACCTTGACCCCGGATTGAGGGTCTACACATATGTTCCAAGCCCCATGAAGATATCTCAAACAGTTCAGGAGTTATGGCCATTTTAGTTCAATATGTTACTTCCGTTTTGGACATTTTTGCGCCCTCTAGCGATGGGGGATGAAAATTTCAACTTTTTTTTAATAATTATTCATATTCACACTCCACAGAACTCATCAGCGTTGGTTTGGTTCCGATAGGGCAAAAATCCAGGGACTAGTTCATTTTTTATTTTTTTCATAAAATGCTAATTAGCGAAAAATCTATAATGGCGGAAATGAAATCGGAGATATACGTTTTTTAAGTTTTGAGCCAGTGATTACTCTGATATAAAACACTTGGGTGTGCGACAAACGGTTTAGGAGTAACAAGCGTAAACGCGTTTTTTATCGCTGTAGCGCCACCTATGGGTCGATTTGGCTGGCTCCGTGTATCTGAGTAGCGACAAGGACTACTACCATCTGACCGAGTCTCAGCTCTGTCGGCCTTACGGTTTGGGCTGCAGTATCAGTTCTAGGGAAGAAGTATAATAATAATTAAAGCTGCAAGCAGCATTTAGCGGGTTCGAGCAGTCTAAGGCCTCTATTGGCCTTGCCATTGTGAACTAGGCTCAGGAATGGCACCGTAACAAATCCACAACGAATGACACTCTTCCACACCAAGAAATATGACAGAAACGGTTGGTAACTTTTAATACAGACCATGCATGCGTACACTCGTATGCAAAAACGGGCGTAAACCGATAATACCTAAGGGACGAGTGCAATAAACCATTTCTCATGTCTCTATGATGATTTGTTGCAGAGATAGAGATCTTGCTAAACGGTTGCTAAGCTAACCTGTTCGGTTGCCATGGGTGTCAATTAATACCTGTCAATTAATAACACATCAAACCACAAGTCAAACGAACCAAGCCCCGTGTCTTTATAATATTCTACTGCAGAGATGTAGGTCTGGCTAGACGATTGCAAAAAATAATCTGTTTGGTTGCTAAGGGCGTGGCTTGGCAGCTGTCAATTGATAAAGAATGAAGCCATTAGCAAAGCAAAGCCACTCCTGTGTCTCTAAAACATTCTATTGCACATATATAGGTCTTTTTTTTAATACAATGCACATTCTTCAAAATAGCTTATTTTGTGTTCTGAAGAATTGATAAAAAAAATACGACCAATTTAAATAGATAATTGATTCACATTCATGGTCTGCAACAATATTCCAGAAGACCTTGCCATTTAAGTGATGCTTATTTGGTTGAGTCTGGTGACTCTGAAGGCCATTGGAGTACAGTGAGCTCATTGTCATCTTCAAGAAACCAGTTTGAGATCATTTGAGCTTTCTGACATGGTCGATTTTTTTTACTGCTGGAAGTAGCCATCAAAACATGGACATGGTTGGCAACAATCCTCAGGTGGTATGTGTTATCTAATATATCCCATACCATATATCCAATTGTTTCTCCATTTTGATGCTCGGTTTGAACTTCAGCAAGTGTGTTTACCACGTCTAGAAGCCAAAATGGATTGAGTTTATGCTATGTGACTGGCTGATTAGCAATTTGACTAGCAAATGATGTATTTATTAAAGACAAGTTTAAAATAGTAATTTTAAATGTATGATATTTCACCTTTTTGACTGTTGTGAAGGCATGCCTCTTCCGATAAGAATCACATGTTGCATGCTTGTTTTGTGTCATAATATGTATAATAGTACTTAATGGCAAGTCAGTTGGATTAATTATTAAGGAGTGGTGACCTTCACCACACTCGTTTCACGCTAATATAATAAAGGACCCTGTTATGGTCACAAAAAAAAAACTCAACATGTTTTTGATGATTATTGACCTAGAGAGTCCAGAGAAATGTACTGTGGTGGAAATTTTGTAATTGCTTGAAAATCCTTGAACAAGTTTGCAAAAGTAGGTTTTATACATCATCACCAATAACTCACAAACCATTTGATAGACATCAATGGTTCAAGAGGCAAAGTTGTTATGAATGAGGAGATCTATCGTTTGATATCAATAGTTTGTGTATTAGTCAAATGTCACATGACACAAAGTTGTCCAGGCCACCAAAATACATGTACATTTTGCCTTTTTTAATGTTTTAGCGCCACCTAGTATCCAAACGCCACCTTCCTTTGTATGTGACCTTGGAGTGATGGTCTACACATGTCATCTGAGCCCCATGATGATATGTTAAGCCGTTCTGGATTTATGGCCATTTTAATGTGATAGGCTCAGACCATTTTAAGTTTTGGCGTCCCTAAGCAGCGGTGAAAGAAAAATTTCAACTTTTTTTCAATGATTATTTACATTCACACTCCACAGAAGTCATCTGCATTGGTTTGGTTCCGATCGGTTGAAAAACCAGGAACTAGTTCGCGAAAGTAGGTTTTTGACATCATCAGCGATAACTCACGAACCGTTTGATCGATAGAAGTTGATCCAGAGGCAAAGTTGCTCAGAATGAAGAGTACTATCATATTATAACCATAGTTTGGGTAAATGTCAAATATCACGTGATACACAGTTGTGCATGCACTCCAAAAACGCTATTACGCCCCCCGGTGGCCGAATAAGTTCATGTTTCTTACACACCGTCAGGACCATGAGACAAATAAGCCCAGTGAGTGGCGTTTTGATCGGCCTCCGTTAACCCGGCGTAATGAGTGCTCAAACTTCATCGACCAATGGCGGCCATGTTTTTTGATATACGCCAATGTCCATTTAGATATTCATGTAGAATGAGACAAAGACACACCATACCAAATAATAAGTCAATCGGGCAAACTGTTGCGTAGTTATAGACATTTTCTAGCTCATTCAAATTATAGCGCCATCTAGTGGCCAAACGCCACTGTTTTTTTATTGTGACCCCGGACTGAGGGTCTACACATGTGTTCCAAGCCCCATGAAGATATCTCAAACAGTTCAGGAGTTATGGCCATTTTAGCTAAATATGTTACTTCCGGTTTGGATGTTTTAGCGCCACCTAGCGACCGTGAATTGAAAATTGAACTTTTTTTTAATAATTATTCATATTCACACTCCACAGAACTCATCAGCGTTGGTTTGGTTCCAATAGGGCAAAAATCCAGGGACTAGTTCATTTTTTTTTTTTTTCATAAAATGCTAATTAGCGAAAAATCTATAATGGCGAAAATGAAATCGGAGATATACGTTTTTTAAGTTTTGAGCCAGTGATTACACTGATATAAGACACTTGGGTGTGCGACAAACGGTTTCGGAGTAACAAGCGCAAACGCGTTTGGTATTGCTATAGCGCCACCTATGGGTCGATATGGCTGGCTCCGTGTATCTGAGTAGCGACAAGGACTACTACCATCTGACCAAGTCTCAGCTCTGTCGGCCTTACGGTTTGGGCTGCAGTATCAGTTTTATGGCAGAATAATAATAAGAAGAAGAATAATAAAACCAACAAATACAATAGGTTTCTAGCCCTTCGGGCTCGAACCCTAATAATAAAACCAACAAATACAATAGGTTTCTAGCCCTTCGGGCTCGAACCCTAATAAAAATCCTTACAAAAACAATAGGTTTTCAGCACTTCGTGCTCGAAACCCTAATAATAAAACCAACAAATACAATAGGTTTCTAGCCCTTCGGGCTCGAACCCTAATAATAAAAATCCTTACAAAAACAATAGGTTTTCAGCACTTCGTGCTCGAAACCCTAATTAAAGCTGCAAGCAGCCTTTAAGCGGGTTTCGAGTATTTGCGCGATTCAATGCAGTTATGCATCCACGAACAGGCTAAGGGGTCAAACCCCAACGAACCCACGACGGATCAAAGTCCCACACACACAGAAAAATGATAGAAATTATCGGTATCAGCTCAAAGAAGCGTTGCATGCTTACACACTCATGACTAGCTGTTTTCTCTCGATAAAACAACAAAATAATCTAATTCAAAGTTGGTTGTTGTCAGGTAATGGTGTCATAAAATACTGCCTGCAGGCATAGCCTTTGTCCCCTAGCAGGATTCCATCATAGTCACCTTTATAATGGAAAAATGCAGTTCTGTTAGGCCCAAAATTAGTAAGCAGTTAGATTGTAAAGTCTGTTTGACTTGCCGTGTTCAAATAATGTGCATAACTCTCTGAAGATACTTGAGTCGTGCACAGAGCCTGGCCATTTTGCCACCACATTTATAGTATGGTGCATAATCGCAAACCATCTTAGAGATTTGTTTTATAATTGAAAACATTACCTTGAATAATTATCAAACTAAATGTTATGAATGTTTAGTGGCATGGTCATTTCATAATCTTTATGATCAATTATACCTGCAATAGAGAATTTTGATATTGCTTGAAAATCAAAGAACTAGTTAGAAGAAGTCAGTTTTTAACATCATCACCGATAACTCGTGAACCGTTTGATTGACATCAATGGATCAAGAGGCAAAGTTGTTTAGAATGAAGAGGAGGACTATCGTATGATATCATCAGTTTGTGTAAATGTCAACTGTCACGTGATACACAATTGTTTAAGAAATGAAATACGCGTCAATATTGCCATTTTTACTGTTTTAGCGCCACCTAGTGTCCAAACGCCACCTTATTTTGTAGGTGACCTTGGAGTGATGGTCTACACATATAATATTAGCCCCATGATGATATGTTAAGCTGTTCTGGATTTATGGCCATGTTAATGTGATAGGCTCCGCCCATTTTAAGTTTTGGCGTCCCTAAGCAACGGGGAAAGGAAATTTCAACTTTTTTTCAATGATTATTTACATTCACACTCCACAGAAGTCATCTGCATTGGTTTGTTTCCGATGGGTTGAAAAACCAGGAACTAGTTCGCGAAAGTAGGTTTTTGACATCATCAGCGATAACTCACGAACCGTTTGATTGACAGAAGCGTGTCCAGAGGCAAAGTTGTTCAGAATGAGAAGAGCAATCTTATGATACCAATAGTTTCTGTATATGTCAAATGTCACGTGATACAGAATTGTTTATGCACTCCAAAAGCGCTATTTCGCCCCCCGGTGGCCAAATGAGTTCACATTTCTTACAGACCTTAAAGACCCTGAGACGAATAAGCCCAGCGAGTGTCGTTTTGATCGGCCTCCGTTTACCCGGTCTAATGAGTGCTCAAACTTCATTGGCCGATGGCAGACATGTTTTTTGAGAAACGCCAAAGTCCTTTTATATAGTCAAGGTTCATGACACAAAGACACACCATACCAAATAATATGTCGATCGGGCAAACGGTTGCGTAGTTATAGCCCTTTTCGAGTTCTTTGCTATTATAGCGCCACATAGTGGCCAAACGCCGCATTTTTTTTTATTGTGACCCCGGACTGAGGGTCTACACATATGGTCTAAGCCCCGTGAAGATATCTCAAACCGTTCTCTAGGTATAGCTATTTTAATGAAATAGGCTACTTCCGGGTTTGACGTTTTGATGCCCCCTAGCGACCCTGAATCGAAATTTCTACTTTTTTTCAATGAATATTTACATTCACACTCTACAGAATTCATCAGCGTTGGTTTGGTTCCGATCGGGCAAAAATCCAGGGACTAGTTCATTTTTTATTTTTTTCATAAAATGCAAATTAGCGGAAAAATTTGCATACCGGAAATGAAATCGGAGATATACGTTTTTTAAGTTTTGAGCCAATGATTACACTGATATAAGACACTTGGGTGTGCGACAAACGGTTTAGGAGTAACGAGCCCAAACGCGTTCAGCATCGCTGTAGCGCCACCTATGGGCCGATATGGCTGGGTCACTGTATCTGAGTAGCCTGCACAGATACAACCAACTGACCAAGCCTCAAGTTTCTACGACTTACGGTTTGAGCTGGGCGACCGGTTCTATGGCGGAAAAATAATAATAATAATTAAAGCTGCAAGCAGCATTTAGCGGGTTCGAGCAGTCTAAGGCCTCTATTGGCCTTGCCATTGTCAACTAGGCTCAGGAATGGCACCGTAACAAATCCACAACGAATGACACTCTTCCACACCAAGAAATATGACAGAAACGGTCGGTAACTTTTAATACAGACCATGCATGCTTACACTCGTATGCAAAAACGGGCGTAAACCGATAATACCTAAGGGACGAGTGCAATGAACCAATTCTCATGTCTCTACGATGATTTGTTGCAGAGATATAGATCTTGCTAAACGGTTGCTAAGCTAACCTGTTCGGTTGCCATGGGTGTGGAATAGCACCTGTCAATTAATAACACATCAAACCACAAGTCAAACGAACCAAGCCCCTTGTCTCTATAATATTCTACTGCAGAGATGTAGGTCTGGCTAGACGGTTGCAAAAAATAATCTGTTTGGTTGCTAAGGGTGTGGCTTGGCAGCTGTCAATTGATAAAGAACGAAGCCATTAGCAAAACAAAGCAACTCCTGTGTCTCTAAAACATTCCATGCACATATATAGGTCTTTTTTGTTAATACAATGCACATTCTTCAAAATAGCTCATTTTGTGTTCTGAAAAATTGATTAAAAAAAATAAGACCAATTTAAATAGATAATTGATTCACATTCATGGTCTGCAACAATATTCCAGAAGACATTGCCATTTAAGTGATGCTTATTTGGTTGAGTCTGGTGACTCTGAAGGCCATTGGAGTACAGTGAGCTCATTGTCATGTTCAAGAAACCAGTTTGAGATCATTTGAGCTTTCTGACATGGTCCATTTTTTACTGCTGGAAGTAGCCATCAAAACATGGACTTGGTTGGCAACAATCCTCAGGTGGTATGTGTTATCTAATATATCCCATACCATATATCCAACTGTTTCTCCATTTTGATGCTCGGTTTGAACTTCAGCAAGTGTGTTTACCACGTCTAGAAGCCAAAATGGATTGAGTTTATGCTATGTGACTGGCTGATTAGCAATTTGATTAGCAAATGATGTATTTATTAAAGACAAGTTTAAAATAGTAATTTTAAATGTATGATATTTCACCTTTTTGACTGTTGTGAAGGCATGCCTCTTCCGATAAGAATCACATGTTGCATGCTTGTTTTTTGTCATAATATGTATAATAGTACTTAATGGCAAGTCAGTTGGATTAATTATTAAGGAGTAGCGACCTTCACCGTACTCGTTTCACGCTAATATAATAAAGGACCCTGTTATGGTCACAAAACAAAAAAAACTCAACATGATTTTGATGATTATTGACCTAGAGAGTCCAGAGAAATGTACTGTGGTGGAAATTTTGAAATTGCTTGAAAATCCTTGAACAAGTTTGCAAAAGTAGTTTTTTTACATCATCACCAATAACTCACAAACCATTTGATAGACATCAATGGTTCAAGAGGCAAAGTTGTTATGAATGAGGAGATCTAATGTTTGATATCAATAGTTTGTGTATTATTCAAATGACATGTGACACAGAGTTGTCTAGGCCACCAAAAGACATGTACATTTAGCCATTTTTAATATTATAGCGCCACCTAGTGTCCAAACGCCCCGTTATTTTGTATGTGACCTCGGAGTGATGATCTACATATATTTCCCGAGGCATATGATGATATGTTAAGCCGTTCTGGATTTATGGCCATTTAAATGTGATAGGCTCCACCCATTCTTTTATTTTGGCGCCCCTAAGCGACCGTGAAAGGAAATTTCTACTTTTTTTCAATAATTATTTACAAACACTTCCCACAGAAGTCATCTGCATTGTTTTGGTTCCGATCGGTCGAAAATCCAACGACTAGTTTGCGAAGGTAGGTTTTTGACCTCATCAGCGATAACTCACAAACTATTCGATTGACAGAAGTTGTTCCAGAGGCAAAGTTGCTCAGATAGAAGAGTACTATCCTATGATACCAATAGTTTCTGTATATGTCAAATGTCACGTGATACACAATTGTTTAAGCACTCCTAAAGCGTTATTTCGCCCCCCGGTGGCCGAATGAGTTCACATTTCTTACAGACCTTAAAGACCATGAGACGAATAAGCCCAGCGAGCGTTGTTTTGTTCGGCCTCCGTTAACCCGGTCTAATAAGTGCTCAAACTTCATTGGCCAATGGCGGCCATGTTTTTTAAGATACGCCAATGTCCTTTTAGATATTCATGTAGAATGAGACAAAGACACACCATACCAAATAATAAGTCAATCGGGCAAACTGTTGCGTAGTTATGGCCATTTTGTAGCTCATCCAAATTATAGCGCCACCTAGTGGCCAAACGCAGGATTCTTTTTACTGTGACCCCGGATTGAGGGTCTACACATATGTTCCAAGCCCCATGAAGATATCTCAAACAGTTCAGGAGTTATGGCCATTTTAGTTCAATATGTTACTTCCGTTTTGGACATTTTTGCGCCCTCTAGCGATGGGGGATGAAAATTTCAACTTTTTTTTAATAATTATTCATATTCACACTCCACAGAACTCATCAGCGTTGGTTTGGTTCCAATAGGGCAAAAATCCAGGGACTAGTTCATTTTTTATTTTTTTCATAAAATGCTAATTAGCGAAAAAATTTGCATACCGGAAATGAATTCGGAGATATACATTTTTTAAGTTTTGAGCCAGTGATTACTCTGATATAAAATACTTGGGTGTGCAACAAACGGTTTAGGAGTAACATGCGTAAACGCGTTTTTTATCGCTGTAGCGCCACCTATGGGTCGATTTGGCTGGCTCCGTGTATCTGAGTAGCGACAAGGACTACAACCATCTGACCAAGTCTCAGCCCTGTCGGCCTTACGGTTTGGGCTGCAGTATCAGTTCTAGGGAAGAAGTATAATAATAATAATAAAACCAACAAATACAATAGGTTTCTAGCCCTTCGGGCTCGAACCCTAATAATTAAAGCTGCAAGCAGCATTTAGCGGGTTCGAGCAGTCTAAGGCCTCTATTGGCCTTGCCATTGTGAACTAGGCTCAGGAATGGCACCGTAACAAATCCACAACGAATGACACTCTTCCACACCAAGAAATATGACAGAAATGGTTGGTAACTTTTAATACAGACCATGCATGCGTACACTCGTATGCAAAAACGGGCGTAAACTGATAATACCTAAGGGACGAGTGCAATAAACCAATTCTCATGTCTCTATGATGATTTGTTGCAGAGATAGAGATCTTGCTAAACGGTTGCTAAGCTAACCTGTTCGGTTGCCATGGGTGTTAATTAATACCTGTCAATTAATAACACATCAAACCACAAGTCAAACGAACCAAGCCCCGTGTCTTTATAATATTCTACTGCAGAGATGTAGGTCTGGCTAGACGATTGCAAAAAATAATCTGTTTGGTTGCTAAGGGCGTGGCTTGGCAGCTGTCAATTGATAAAGAATGAAGCCATTAGCAAAACAAAGCAACTCCTGTGTCTCTAAAACATTCTATTGCACATATATAGGTCTTTTTTTTAATACAATGCACATTCTTCAAAATAGCTTATTTTGTGTTCTGAAGAATTGATAAAAAAAATACGACCAATTTAAATAGATAATTGATTCACATTCATGGTCTGCAACAATATTCCAGAAGACCTTGCCATTTAAGTGATGCTTATTTGGTTGAGTCTGGTGACTCTGAAGGCCATTGGAGTACAGTGAGCTCATTGTCATGTTCAAGAAACCAGTTTGAGATCATTTGAGCTTTCTGACATGGTCGATTTTTTTTACTGCTGGAAGTAGCCATCAAAACATGGACATGGTTGGCAACAATCCTCAGGTGGTATGTGTTATCTAATATATCCCATACCATATATCCAATTGTTTCTCCATTTTGATGCTCGGTTTGAACTTCAGCAAGTGTGTTTACCACGTCTAGAAGCCAAAATGGATTGAGTTTATGCTATGTGACTGGCTGATTAGCAATTTGACTAGCAAATGATGTATTTATTAAAGACAAGTTTAAAATAGTAATTTTAAATGTATGATATTTCACCTTTTTGACTGTTGTGAAGGCATGCCTCTTCCGATAAGAATCACATGTTGCATGCTTGTTTTGTGTCATAATATGTATAATAGTACTTAATGGCAAGTCAGTTGGATTAATTATTAAGGAGTGGTGACCTTCACCACACTCGTTTCACGCTAATATAATAAAGGACCCTGTTATGGTCACAAAAAAAAAACTCAACATGTTTTTGATGATTATTGACCTAGAGAGTCCAGAGAAATGTACTGTGGTGGAAATTTTGTAATTGCTTGAAAATCCTTGAACAAGTTTGCAAAAGTAGGTTTTATACATCATCACCAATAACTCACAAACCATTTGATAGACATCAATGGTTCAAGAGGCAAAGTTGTTATGAATGAGGAGATCTATCGTTTGATATCAATAGTTTGTGTATTAGTCAAATGTCACATGACACAAAGTTGTCCAGGCCACCAAAATACATGTACATTTTGCCTTTTTTAATGTTTTAGCGCCACCTAGTATCCAAACGCCACCTTCCTTTGCATGTGACCTTGGAGTGATGGTCTACACATGTCATCTGAGCCCCATGATGATATGTTAAGCCGTTCTGGATTTATGGCCATTTTAATGTGATAGGCTCAGACCATTTTAAGTTTTGGCGTCCCTAAGCAGCGGTGAAAGAAAAATTTCAACTTTTTTTCAATGATTATTTACATTCACACTCCACAGAAGTCATCTGCATTGGTTTGGTTCCGATCGGTTGAAAAACCAGGAACTAGTTCGCGAAAGTAGGTTTTTGACATCATCAGCGATAACTCACGAACCGTTTGATCGATAGAAGTTGTTCCAGAGGCAAAGTTGCTCAGAATGAAGAGTACTATCATATTATAACCATAGTTTGGGTAAATGTCAAATATCACGTGATACACAGTTGTGCATGCACTCCAAAAACGCTATTACGCCCCCCGGTGGCCGAATAAGTTCATGTTTCTTACACACCGTCAGGACCATGAGACAAATAAGCCCAGTGAGTGGCGTTTTGATCGGCCTCCGTTAACCCGGCGTAATGAGTGCTCAAACTTCATCGACCAATGGCGGCCATGTTTTTTGATATACGCCAATGTCCATTTAGATATTTATGTAGAATGAGACAAAGACACACCATACCAAATAATAAGTCAATCGGGCAAACTGTTGCGTAGTTATAGCCATTTTCTAGCTCATTCAAATTATAGCGCCATCTAGTGGCCAAACGCCACTGTTTTTTTATTGTGACCCCGGACTGAGGGTCTACACATGTGTTCCAAGCCCCATGAAGATATCTCAAACAGTTCAGGAGTTATGGCCATTTTAGCTAAATATGTTACTTCCGGTTTGGATGTTTTAGCGCCACCTAGCGACCGTGAATTGAAAATTGAACTTTTTTTTAATAATTATTCATATTCACACTCCACAGAACTCATCAGCGTTGGTTTGGTTCCAATAGGGCAAAAATCCAGGGACTAGTTCATTTTTTTTTTTTTTCATAAAATGCTAATTAGCGAAAAATCTATAATGGCGGAAATGAAATCGGAGATATACGTTTTTTAAGTTTTGAGCCAGTGATTACACTGATATAAGACACTTGGGTGTGCGACAAACGGTTTCGGAGTAACAAGCGCAAACGCGTTTGGTATTGCTATAGCGCCACCTATGGGTCGATATGGCTGGCTCCGTGTATCTGAGTAGCGAGCAAGACTACTACCATCTGACCGAGTCTCAGCTCTGTCGGCCTTACGGTTTGGGCTGCAGTATCAGTTCTAGGGAAGAAGTATAATAATAATTAAAGCTGCAAGCAGCATTTAGCGGGTTCGAGCAGTCTAAGGCCTCTATTGGCCTTGCCATTGTCAACTAGGCTCAGGAATGGCACCGTAACAAATCCACAACGAATGACACTCTTCCACACCAAGAAATATGACAGAAACGGTTGGTAACTTTTAATACAGACCATGCATGCGTACACTCGTATGCAAAAACGGGCGTAAACCGATAATACCTAAGGGACGAGTGCAATAAACCATTTCTCATGTCTCTATGATGATTTGTTGCAGAGATAGAGATCTTGCTAAACGGTTGCTAAGCTAACCTGTTCGGTTGCCATGGGTGTCAATTAATACCTGTCAATTAATAACACATCAAACCACAAGTCAAACTAACCAAGCCCCGTGTCTTTATAATATTCTACTGCAGAGATGTAGGTCTGGCTAGACGATTGCAAAAAATAATCTGTTTGGTTGCTAAGGGCGTGGCTTGGCAGCTGTCAATTGATAAAGAATGAAGCCATTAGCAAAACAAAGCAACTCCTGTGTCTCTAAAACATTCTATTGCACATATATAGGTCTTTTTTTTAATACAATGCACATTCTTCAAAATAGCTTATTTTGTGTTCTGAAGAATTGATAAAAAAAAATAAGACCAATTTAAATAGATAATTGATTCACATTCATGGTCTGCAACAATATTCCAGAAGACCTTGCCATTTAAGTGATGCTTATTTGGTTGAGTCTGGTGACTCTGAAGGCCATTGGAGTACAGTGAGCTCATTGTCATGTTCAAGAAACCAGTTTGAGATCATTTGAGCTTTCTGACATGGTCGATTTTTTTTACTGCTGGAAGTAGCCATCAAAACATGGACATGGTTGGCAACAATCCTCAGGTGGTATGTGTTATCTAATATATCCCATACCATATATCCAATTGTTTCTCCATTTTGATGCTCGGTTTGAACTTCAGCAAGTGTGTTTACCACGTCTAGAAGCCAAAATGGATTGAGTTCATGCTATGTGACTGGCTGATTAGCAATTTGACTAGCAAATGATGTATTTATTAAAGACAAGTTTAAAATAGTAATTTTAAATGTAAGATGTTTCACCTTTTTGACTGTTGTGAAGGCATGCCTCTTCCGATAAGAATCACATGTTGCATGCTTGTTTTGTGTCATAATATGTATAATAGTACTTAATGGCAAGTCAGTTGGATTAATTATTAAGGAGTGGTGACCTTCACCACACTCGTTTCACGCTAATATAATAAAGGACCCTGTTATGGTCACAAAAAAAAAAAACTCAACATGTTTTTGATGATTATTGACCTAGAGAGTCCAGAGAAATGTACTGTGGTGGAAATTTTGTAATTGCTTGAAAATCCTAGAACAAGTTTGCAAAAGTAGGTTTTATACATCATCACCAATAACTCACAAACCATTTGATAGACATCAATGGTTCAAGAGGCAAAGTTGTTATGAATGAGGAGATCTATCGTTTGATATCAATAGTTTGTGTATTAGTCAAATGTCACATGACACAAAGTTGTCCAGGCCACCAAAATACATGTACATTTTGCCTTTTTTAATGTTTTAGCGCCACCTAGTATCCAAACGCCACCTTCCTTTGTATGTGACCTTGGAGTGATGGTCTACACATATCATCTGAGCCCCATGATGATATGTTAAGCCGTTCTGGATTTATCGCCATTTTAATGTGATAGGCTCAGACCATTTTAAGTTTTGGCGTCCCTAAGCAGCGGTGAAAGAAAAATTTCAACTTTTTTTCAATGATTATTTACATTCACACTCCACAGAAGTCATCTGCATTGGTTTGGTTCCGATCGGTTGAAAAACCAGGAACTAGTTCGCGAAAGTAGGTTTTTGACATCATCAGCGATAACTCACGAACCGTTTGATCGATAGAAGTTGTTCCAGAGGCAAAGTTGCTCAGAATGAAGAGTACTATCATATTATAACCATAGTTTGGGTAAATGTCAAATATCACGTGATACACAGTTGTGCATGCACTCCAAAAGCGCTATTACGCCCCCCGGTGGCCGAATAAGTTCATGTTTCTTACACACCGTCAGGACCATGAGACAAATAAGCCCAGTGAGTGGCGTTTTGATCGGCCTCCGTTAACCCGGCGTAATGAGTGCTCAAACTTCATCGACCAATGGCGGCCATGTTTTTTTGATATACGCCAATGTCCATTTAGATATTTATGTAGAATGAGACAAAGACACACCATACCAAATAATAAGTCAATCGGGCAAACTGTTGCGTAGTTATAGCCATTTTCTAGCTCATTCAAATTATAGCGCCATCTAGTGGCCAAACGCCACTGTTTTTTTATTGTGACCCCGGACTGAGGGTCTACACATGTGTTCCAAGCCCCATGAAGATATCTCAAACAGTTCAGGAGTTATGGCCATTTTAGCTAAATATGTTACTTCCGGTTTGGATGTTTTAGCGCCACCTAGCGACCGTGAATTGAAAATTGAACTTTTTTTTAATAATTATTCATATTCACACTCCACAGAACGCATCAGCGTTGGTTTGGTTCCAATAGGGCAAAAATCCAGGGACTAGTTCATTTTTTTTTTTTTTCATAAAATGCTAATTAGCGAAAAATCTATAATGGCGGAAATGAAATCGGAGATATACGTTTTTTAAGTTTTGAGCCAGTGATTACACTGATATAAGACACTTGGGTGTGCGACAAACGGTTTCGGAGAAACAAGTGCAAACGCGTTTGGTATTGCTATAGCGCCACCTATGGGTCGATATGGCTGGCTCCGTGTATCTGAGTAGCGACAAGGACTACTACCATCTGACCAAGTCTCAGCTCTGTCGGCCTTACGGTTTGGGCTGCAGTATCAGTTTTATGGCAGAATAATAATAAGAAGAAGAATAATAAAACCAACAAATACAATAGGTTTCTAGCCCTTCGGGCTCGAACCCTAATAATAAAACCAACAAATACAATAGGTTTCTAGCCCTTCGGGCTCGAACCCTAATTAAAGCTGCAAGCAGCATTTAGCGGGTTCGAGCAGTCTAAGGCCTCTATTGGCCTTGCCATTGTCAACTAGGCTCAGGAATGGCACCGTAACAAATCCACAACGAATGACACTCTTCCACACCAAGAAATATGACAGAAACGGTTGGTAACTTTTAATACAGACCATGCATGCGTACACTCGTATGCAAAAACGGGCGTAAAACAATAATACCTAAGGGACGAGTGCAATAAACCATTTCTCATGTCTCTATGATGATTTGTTGCAGAGATAGAGATCTTGCTAAACGGTTGCTAAGCTAACCTGTTCGGTTGCCATGGGTGTCAATTAATACCTGTCAATTAATAACACATCAAACCACAAGTCAAACGAACCAAGCCCCGTGTCTTTATAATATTCTACTGCAGAGATGTAGGTCTGGCTAGACGATTGCAAAAAATAATCTGTTTGGTTGCTAAGGGCGTGGCTTGGCAGCTGTCAATTGATAAAGAATGAAGCCATTAGCAAAACAAAGCAACTCCTGTGTCTCTAAAACATTCTATTGCACATATATAGGTCTTTTTTTTAATACAATGCACATTCTTCAAAATAGCTTATTTTGTGTTCTGAAGAATTGATAAAAAAAATACGACCAATTTAAATAGATAATTGATTCACATTCATGGTCTGCAACAATATTCCAGAAGACCTTGCCATTTAAGTGATGCTTATTTGGTTGAGTCTGGTGACTCTGAAGGCCATTGGAGTACAGTGAGCTCATTGTCATGTTCAAGAAACCAGTTTGAGATCATTTGAGCTTTCTGACATGGTCGATTTTTTTACTGCTGGAAGTAGCCATCAAAACATGGACATGGTTGGCAACAATCCTCAGGTGGTATGTGTTATCTAATATATCCCATACCATATATCCAATTGTTTCTCCATTTTGATGCTCGGTTTGAACTTCAGCAAGTGTGTTTACCACGTCTAGAAGCCAAAATGGATTGAGTTTATGCTATGTGACTGGCTGATTAGCAATTTGACTAGCAAATGATGTATTTATTAAAGACAAGTTTAAAATAGTAATTTTAAATGTATAATATTTCACCTTTTTGACTGTTGTGAAGGCATGCCTCTTCCGATAAGAATCACATGTTGCATGCTTGTTTTGTGTCATAATAGGTATAATAGTACTTAATGGCAAGTCAGTTGGATTAATTATTAAGGAGTGGTGACCTTCACCACACTCGTTTCACGCTAATATAATAAAGGACCCCGTTATGGTCACAAAAAAAAACCTCAACATGTTTTTGATGATTATTGACCTAGAGAGTCCAGAGAAATGTACTGTGGTGGAAATTTTGTAATTGCTTGAAAATCCTTGAACAAGTTTGCAAAAGTAGGTTTTATACATCATCACCAATAACTCACAAACCATTTGATAGACATCAATGGTTCAAGAGGCAAAGTTGATATGAATGAGGAGATCTATCGTTTGATATCAATAGTTTGTGTATTAGTCAAATGTCACATGACACAAAGTTGTCCAGGCCACCAAAATACATGTACATTTTGCCTTTTTTAATGTTTTAGCGCCACCTAGTATCCAAACGCCACCTTCCTTTGTATGTGACCTTGGAGTGATGGTCTACACATATCATCTGAGCCCCATGATGATATGTTAAGCCGTTCTGGATTTATGGCCATTTTAATGTGATAGGCTCAGACCATTTTAAGTTTTGGCGTCCCTAAGCAGCGGTGAAAGAAAAATTTCAACTTTTTTTCAATGATTATTTACATTCACACTCCACAGAAGTCATCTGCATTGGTTTGGTTCCGATCGGTTGAAAAACCAGGAACTAGTTCGCGAAAGTAGGTTTTTGACATCATCAGCGATAACTCACGAACCGTTTGATCAATAGAAGTTGTTCCAGAGGCAAAGTTGCTCAGAATGAAGAGTACTATCATATTATAACCATAGTTTGGGTAAATGTCAAATATCACGTGATACACAGTTGTGCATGCACTCCAAAAGCGCTATTACGCCCCCCGGTGGCCGAATAAGTTCATGTTTCTTACACACCGTCAGGACCATGAGACAAATAAGCCCAGTGAGTGGCGTTTTGATCGGCCTCCGTTAACCCGGCCTAATGAGTGCTCAAACTTCATCGACCAATGGCGGCCATGTTTTTTGATATACGCCAATGTCCATTTAGATATTTATGTAGAATGAGACAAAGACACACCATACCAAATAATAAGTCAATCGGGCAAACTGTTGCGTAGTTATAGACATTTTCTAGCTCATTCAAATTATAGCGCCATCTAGTGGCCAAACGCCACTGTCTTTTTATTGTGACCCCGGACTGAGGGTCTACACATGTGTTCCAAGCCCCATGAAGATATCTCAAACAGTTCTGGAGTTATGGCCATTTTAGCTAAATATGTTACTTCCGGTTTGGATGTTTTAGCGCCACCTAGCGACCGTGAATTGAAAATTGAACTTTTTTTTAATAATTATTCATATTCACACTCCACAGAACTCATCAGCGTTGGTTTGGTTCCAATAGGGCAAAAATCCAGGGACTAGTTCATTTTTTTTTTTTTTCATAAAATGCTAATTAGCGAAAAATCTATAATGGCGGAAATGAAATCGGAGATATACGTTTTTTAAGTTTTGAGCCAGTGATTACACTGATATAAGACACTTGGGTGTGCGACAAACGGTTTCGGAGTAACAAGCGCAAACGCGTTTGGTATTGCTATAGCGCCACCTATGGGTCGATATGGCTGGCTCCGTGTATCTGAGTAGCGACAAGGACTACTACCATCTGACCAAGTCTCAGCTCTGTCGGCCTTACGGTTTGGGCTGCAGTATCAGTTTTATGGCAGAATAATAATAAGAAGAAGAATTAAAGCTGCAAGCAGCATTTAGCGGGTTCGAGCAGTCTAAGGCCTCTATTGGCCTTGCCATTGTGAACTAGGCTCAGGAATGGCACCGTAACAAATCCACAACGAATGACACTCTTCCACACCAAGAAATATGACAGAAATGGTTGGTAACTTTTAATACAGACCATGCATGCGTACACTCGTATGCAAAAACGGGCGTAAACTGATAATACCTAAGGGACGAGTGCAATAAACCAATTCTCATGTCTCTATGATGATTTGTTGCAGAGATAGAGATCTTGCTAAACGGTTGCTAAGCTAACCTGTTCGGTTGCCATGGGTGTTAATTAATACCTGTCAATTAATAACACATCAAACCACAAGTCAAACGAACCAAGCCCCGTGTCTTTATAATATTCTACTGCAGAGATGTAGGTCTGGCTAGACGATTGCAAAAAATAATCTGTTTGGTTGCTAAGGGCGTGGCTTGGCAGCTGTCAATTGATAAAGAATGAAGCCATTAGCAAAACAAAGCAACTCCTGTGTCTCTAAAACATTCTATTGCACATATATAGGTCTTTTTTTTAATACAATGCACATTCTTCAAAATAGCTTATTTTGTGTTCTGAAGAATTGATAAAAAAAATACGACCAATTTAAATAGATAATTGATTCACATTCATGGTCTGCAACAATATTCCAGAAGACCTTGCCATTTAAGTGATGCTTATTTGGTTGAGTCTGGTGACTCTGAAGGCCATTGGAGTACAGTGAGCTCATTGTCATGTTCAAGAAACCAGTTTGAGATCATTTGAGCTTTCTGACATGGTCGATTTTTTTTACTGCTGGAAGTAGCCATCAAAACATGGACATGGTTGGCAACAATCCTCAGGTGGTATGTGTTATCTAATATATCCCATACCATATATCCAATTGTTTCTCCATTTTGATGCTCGGTTTGAACTTCAGCAAGTGTGTTTACCACGTCTAGAAGCCAAAATGGATTGAGTTTATGCTATGTGACTGGCTGATTAGCAATTTGACTAGCAAATGATGTATTTATTAAAGACAAGTTTAAAATAGTAATTTTAAATGTATGATATTTCACCTTTTTGACTGTTGTGAAGGCATGCCTCTTCCGATAAGAATCACATGTTGCATGCTTGTTTTGTGTCATAATATGTATAATAGTACTTAATGGCAAGTCAGTTGGATTAATTATTAAGGAGTGGTGACCTTCACCACACTCGTTTCACGCTAATATAATAAAGGACCCTGTTATGGTCACAAAAAAAAAACTCAACATGTTTTTGATGATTATTGACCTAGAGAGTCCAGAGAAATGTACTGTGGTGGAAATTTTGTAATTGCTTGAAAATCCTTGAACAAGTTTGCAAAAGTAGGTTTTATACATCATCACCAATAACTCACAAACCATTTGATAGACATCAATGGTTCAAGAGGCAAAGTTGTTATGAATGAGGAGATCTATCGTTTGATATCAATAGTTTGTGTATTAGTCAAATGTCACATGACACAAAGTTGTCCAGGCCACCAAAATACATGTACATTTTGCCTTTTTTAATGTTTTAGCGCCACCTAGTATCCAAACGCCACCTTCCTTTGCATGTGACCTTGGAGTGATGGTCTACACATGTCATCTGAGCCCCATGATGATATGTTAAGCCGTTCTGGATTTATGGCCATTTTAATGTGATAGGCTCAGACCATTTTAAGTTTTGGCGTCCCTAAGCAGCGGTGAAAGAAAAATTTCAACTTTTTTTCAATGATTATTTACATTCACACTCCACAGAAGTCATCTGCATTGGTTTGGTTCCGATCGGTTGAAAAACCAGGAACTAGTTCGCGAAAGTAGGTTTTTGACATCATCAGCGATAACTCACGAACCGTTTGATCGATAGAAGTTGTTCCAGAGGCAAAGTTGCTCAGAATGAAGAGTACTATCATATTATAACCATAGTTTGGGTAAATGTCAAATATCACGTGATACACAGTTGTGCATGCACTCCAAAAACGCTATTACGCCCCCCGGTGGCCGAATAAGTTCATGTTTCTTACACACCGTCAGGACCATGAGACAAATAAGCCCAGTGAGTGGCGTTTTGATCGGCCTCCGTTAACCCGGCGTAATGAGTGCTCAAACTTCATCGACCAATGGCGGCCATGTTTTTTGATATACGCCAATGTCCATTTAGATATTTATGTAGAATGAGACAAAGACACACCATACCAAATAATAAGTCAATCGGGCAAACTGTTGCGTAGTTATAGCCATTTTCTAGCTCATTCAAATTATAGCGCCATCTAGTGGCCAAACGCCACTGTTTTTTTATTGTGACCCCGGACTGAGGGTCTACACATGTGTTCCAAGCCCCATGAAGATATCTCAAACAGTTCAGGAGTTATGGCCATTTTAGCTAAATATGTTACTTCCGGTTTGGATGTTTTAGCGCCACCTAGCGACCGTGAATTGAAAATTGAACTTTTTTTTAATAATTATTCATATTCACACTCCACAGAACTCATCAGCGTTGGTTTGGTTCCAATAGGGCAAAAATCCAGGGACTAGTTCATTTTTTTTTTTTTTCATAAAATGCTAATTAGCGAAAAATCTATAATGGCGGAAATGAAATCGGAGATATACGTTTTTTAAGTTTTGAGCCAGTGATTACACTGATATAAGACACTTGGGTGTGCGACAAACGGTTTCGGAGTAACAAGCGCAAACGCGTTTGGTATTGCTATAGCGCCACCTATGGGTCGATATGGCTGGCTCCGTGTATCTGAGTAGCGAGCAAGACTACTACCATCTGACCGAGTCTCAGCTCTGTCGGCCTTACGGTTTGGGCTGCAGTATCAGTTCTAGGGAAGAAGTATAATAATAATAATAAAACCAACAAATACAATAGGTTTCTAGCCCTTCGGGCTCGAACCCTAATAATAAAACCAACAAATACAATAGGTTTCTAGCCCTTCGGGCTCGAACCCTAATAAGAATAAAAATCCTTACAAAAACAATAGGTTTTCAGCACTTCGTGCTCGAAACCCTAATAAGAATAAAAATCCTTACAAAAACAATAGGTTTTCAGCACTTCGTGCTCGAAACCCTAATAATAAGATTCCGCATTCAGTGCTTTGAGCCTTGCTGCGATACGTGTGCATCACAAGAAGACTTTAATACAAAAAACACAAATCAAACACCCACGTTGGGGGAGACAAAATGTGAACAGGACTAAAACTACATATAAAACAAACCAAAACTTCCCACGTGGGGGACAAAACAGGCGGACGAGGTAACCAATAAAACTATATTAGACTTAGACAGGACTCACACTAAATAAACACAAGACTAGGCAAGAGCTATATATATCAGACTACTTACGAGGACGTGAGAAACGAACTAATAAAAAAAGAACCAGCACAAGACAGCAAACACAGGAATGCATTAAATAGGGAACTAAATCAAGAGGGGACAGGTGCGGGGGATGAACTAATTGACAATAATAATGAAGAGACGAAAGGGCGGAAAAAGAGACGGGACAGCAGAAAGAGTATGGCAATCCATAAGTACCAAAATTGTCTCTCTCCACATTAAACAAGGGATCCTGCCATGATTCTGCTAAAAGACCAAGAAAGACATGACATGATGACGCAGAATCATGACATGCGTTCTTTGTCTGTTACTGCCATGTTGTTTGATTTACCGTTTGTTATTCGCATGTTCCTTGGGTGAACTCTGTGTTGTACACACGTTAATCTTGTGTGTACCTTGGAGAGAAGTGCCTTGACCTACATTTCGCAAACACGTAGGTAATATATCTTTATTATATTATTCCACTCGGGAATGAGCGGATGCCATGCATTGTAAGTTTTTTTGGATAGATAGCACAATTTATTTAAGACGTCTCAGATGTTGAAGATCCTTCGTTTTTTATTTTTCATTTGCGTGTGGGTTAGGTAGTTTAGAGGGACTCTGTGTTAATAAAACTTGTTGTTGTTTTATGTATTTATTTGATTTAGCACAGCTCACGTCCCTTCTTACCTTTTTCCCCATATAACCCTAACCCTTCCCCAAATAAACAACTTATATTTTTGGCACCATACCTTTTGCCTTCTTTCATCTGTCTGACACATATGAAGGTATTTTGATACAAAATTGTGAATGTCCTTATATCCTAGATATATGGGACATAACAACGATTTTTACCTGTATAGCACATTGGGACACTATGGAGGAAGCAAAAGAAGAATATAGCAGACAAGAAATTGTAGATAAGTCCAGCCATAATCAAAAGTGCAATTGTTGAACATCTGTGTGTTGTTTACTTTATTAGTGAAGTAGGAAGCCGTTTTATAAAGTCTAGTATGAACAAACAGCAAGTCCTCCCTAGTATAGGTGTAAAGCCATAGCTTTTGCATGACAGAGCGGATCCCCTTTATCTAAGTGTAGTTACTGCAGATTTGTTTCTTAATTATGCAGTTAATTGTGATTTTAGGCAATACATACCCCGTATTTATTGAAAAGGTATGCACTAATAACTGTATAAATATTTTGTATTTTGTAAGTTGTTAGCCCCTCATGACAGTTATGAGCCAGCTTTCAAAGACTACGTGTATGCATGTTATTACAATATTTGTATTTGGTTATCCTCAATCGAAATAATCGCATGTATTGGGATTTGAGAATTATTCCTGTTCTAATCGCGATTTTGGTTAACAAACTATTACTCTTGCAGCCCTAATTTCACTGACCCTCAAGAAAGTGCAAAAATCTGAATCATGAAATGCACCTCAACAGGAATTCCACCAAAAGCAATTATTCCATCTTTGCTGAAAATGCTTATTTTTTTTCTTCGCAAAACTTAGACAAGTACATAACCATATGCAGCGACCTGCTAACGTTTCACAGGAATCTGCACAAATGTGACATCGACAGTATGAATGAACAAGATATGGAAGAGTCAATAATAAGATGTTCCACCTTGAATGTGTCATACACAGCAGACTTCCATGTCAAATCACTTTATATTACTCATACTTTGATACTGACACAATATTACATATTGTCAACAACTAACTTCTACATCAATCTCTATTTCCTGCAGTATATATGATCAAAGTGACTTACACCCAACATTTTCACATCAGATCTCTTCAAGAGCATACAGCTCCTTCGCTACAGCTTCTGCAAACAGTTAATCAGTGACGAGCTGTTGTGATTTAATATTTACAAGAAATTAAAAAGTAGACAAATAACTTGCTTTTGTTTATTTTGATGAATTACAAGCTTAAAAATTATTTCATATGTTGTCTGGTTGAAAAGCATTAACCGCCCTTGACCTTTCAATTGACCTTTCATTACAATAATATACCATGTTTTTTTAGGTAAAAGTATAGTAACCATGGGGGATTTGAAGTACTGGTTGCCATTGGCTTGGTTTATGTAACAAAACCATGGTTATTTTGTTGTAACTATCTTTTTACTGTGGTTAACATCGTTTTACTATAGTACCCATGGTAAATTGTAAACCATGATTATTGTTTTAAGGCTCACCCAAGATCAACATTCCATTCCATTTAGGAAGTAAAGACATTTAAAGCATTAGTACGTGTGATGAAGTGGAAAAGATTATTAAAACAAATGTATTTAACACATGTTTTACTTCATCATGACCTCATGTATTTGTCATGCTAAGAGAACCCCCCTTTTTCTTACAGTTGTGTTTAACATGGATCCATTGTTTCCACCCTGAACATTTTAGACACAAGTGTGTCACAAAAAAAGGCAAACATGCCTTCTTAAGGCTTCAAAAGAGGCCAAGTCACCGGCATCTCGCAACACGTGCAATGACAGGAGCACAGTCTAGGATGAAAAGACGGCTTGTCATGAAGGTCATATCTTAGCACTAAAGCTGTTCATGTATTTCCACCCTATGTTTACACTGCCTGTCATTGTGCTTGTCATTAAAATCATTACAAATTCTAAGTCTTCAGCTATAAAGAGATGTCAGCCCATCACCTCGACTCCATCAGAGGCGCAGTACCTTGGCCAGCTCATTCTGACCTTTGGAAAATGCAACTGACAACGCTTTAAATGGCTGGGGAGAATGATGTTGGCTACATTAAGTAGTAAGTATGTTGCTTGCAGTAAACATATCCAACACATCCAAGATTTGTTTCCATCGTCCTTTGATAAAAAAATATTTATCTATTCACTATCTGTAATGATCTGTAATTATTAATCATCATAATTTTGTGACATTTTAGTATCCTTGATCTCCACATAAAAGAAAGCCGCCATCCTGACAAAAACCCGAGCCATGGCAGCTGGGTGAAGGATATTCTATTTAGGTATGTGCAGCTGTTTCCACAGGTCTCCTGCCACCTCGAGATAAACGTGGACAGGGCCGCTTTAGATCGTTCACGTATCTAGAGATGTGGCAGTGGTACAGTCTGCACAAGGCCCTTCAAGCTGACCCTCAAGCTTGAAGGGACCGCCCAAGAGATGAAAATGACACAGGAGGTAAACTGCTCTTTGCGGCAGTGGCTGGTGATGAAGGAGCAGGACATCATCACCAAGTCACTGAAGCGCTTCAGGCATCGACAAAGAGGTAGGTTAAGGTGCCTTTACTATAATATAAACTTCAAGGCTGAAATTAACCTGTGCTTTGCAGAATCCTCCAAAGGTGATTGTGTTTGTGCGGATGACCCTCTGCTGTTGGAAGCTCTTGCCTCCTTTGAAGGAGAAGGTATAGCGATTTTTTTTTTAACGTTTTTAAATAATTTTATCATTGCATGAACTGTTGAAGTTCAAAAAATGTTCAGAAAATGATGTCATCATTTATTCAACATCTTGTCATTTCAAACATGCAAGACTATCTTTCTTCTGCTAAACACAGAAGAAGATATTTTGAAGAACAACGGTGATATACATTTACTTGCATTGGATTTGTGTCCATACAATAAAAGTGAATAGGGACCGCCGTTGTTTGGTAACACACTTTCTTCAAAATATCTTCTTTGGCAGACGAGAGAAAGTCATAAAGGTTTGAAAAGACAAAAGGGTGAGTAAAAGATGACAGAATTCTCACTTTTTGGTAAACTATCCCTTTAATGCATAAACTGAATCAAATATGACAAAATAAAGACACTTTGTGTGGCTGAAGCTCACTTTAGAATGAATATGTTGTCTTGCTGCTTTAACATTGACTCTGGCCCACTTGTGTGTTGTCCTCATTTAGCATCAGGAAAAGCAGGCCCGTTCTGATCCTCCACAGAAGCCACACACATACTCTATTCCATCATTAACTGTAAGACCATACTCAACTCAACTCAACTTTATTTATATAGCGCTTTTTACAATTTTCATTGTTACAAAGCAGCTGTACATGAGACACATTTAATACAAGTATGAATTCTAAAGCAGCCCCCCCGGCCAGGCAGATAGTGCAAAACAATATGCAAACGGTGGTGAGGAACCCAAAACTCCCATCGAGAAAAAAAACCTCAGGGGAACCCAGGCCCAACCAGGGGATTCCAGTTCCCCTCTGGCAAAAGCTGCTGCCTCTGCACAAGCGCAACAGTGCTTGCACAACAAGGCTTAGTAAAAATATAAAAATTAAGGATTTAAGATTATCATTAACAATCTAATAGCATTTGAAATGTTGTAGGAAAAAAAAAGTTGTCGCGTCCTTTATCCAGCTCTATCCTCTTAGCTCTTGTCAGGTCACCGCTTCCCATTCTCAGCTTTGCCATCAGGTCTGGGCATGAACTGCATCCTGCGGTAACCTTGGAACAAAGAGACAAGACTGGCTGAGAGTAGAGTACTGTTCTGCACTCTTTGATGCAACAAGTACATCATTTGTTGTTGGATGTGTTCCTGGTTCCGGTTGATCTAAATAATGCAGCCTAAATCCTCTGAGGATTAATATTATGGAGGTGTAGTGTATGCAAGATTAAAAAGATGAGTCTTTAGTCTAGATTTAAACTGACAGAGTGTGTCTGCCTCCCGGACCGTGCAGGGAAGAATATTCCAAAGTTTAGGCGCTAGATAAGAAAAGGATCTACCACCTGCACTTGATGTTGAAATTCTAGGTATTACCAACTGACAGGACCCCTTAGAGCGTAATGTACTTGGAGGTCTGTAATACAATAGAAGTTCATTCAAATACTGCGGCGCTAGACCATATAGGGCTTTATAGGTAATAAGCAAGATCTTAAAGTTAATGCGATGCTTTATAGGTAACCAGTGCAAGGTTGACAGAACCGGGGTTATATGCTCATACTTTTTTGTACGTGTAAGAACTCGAGCTGCCGCGTTTTGAACCAGTTGCAGTTTTTGTAATAGGCCCCCAGGGCAACCACCTAAAAGTGCATCACAGTAATCTAGTCTTGATGTCATGAATGCATGAATTAATTTCTCTGCATCTGACAGTGACAGCATATGACGTAGTTTAGATATATTCTTAAGATGGAAAAATGCAATTTACAGGTGTTGGCGACATGGCTTTCAAATGACAGAGTACTGTCGAATACAACGCCAAGATTCTTAGCTGATGACGAGGATTTTATGGGGCATCCGTCAATCGTTAAGCAGTATTCTTGTTTGTTACGCATAGCAGTTTTCGGTCCAGTAAGTAACACTTCTGTTTTGTCCGAGTTTAGTAGTAAAAAATTGTTACTCATCCACATTTTTAAGTCAACTATGCAATCCTTTATTCAATGGAACTGCTGGTTTTCATGAGGCTTCGAGGAAATATAAAGTTGAGGATCATCAGCATAACAGTGAAAGCTAATTCCGTGTCGCTTTGTTATATCTCCTAGAGGTAGCATGTATAATGCGAAGAGCAGAGGCCCCAAGACTGAGCCCTGTGGTACACCGTACTGGACTTGTGATTTGCGGGACACCTCATTGTTTTTTGCTACAAATTGAAAACGGTCGGATAAATAAGACTTAAACCATTTCAATGCTATTCCGTTAATGCCGATGTAATTTTCGAGTCTATATAAAAGTATGCTGTGGTCAATGGTGTCAAATGCAGCACTAAGGTCTAGCAGCACCAATAACGAAATACAGCCACGGTCAGACGCTAAAAGCAGATCATTTGTAACTCTGATCAAAGCAGTCTCTGCACTGTGACATGCTCGAAATCCAGACTGGAATTCATCATTAATGTCATTCCTTTGGAGGAAGGAGCATATTTGAGTTGAAACTACTTTTTCCAGAACTTTAGATATAAAAGGTAAATTCGATATACGCCTGTAATTCCCTAGTTCTTTAGGGTCGAGTTTTTTTTTTTAAAAGAGGCCTTATAACAGCCACGTTAAATGCTTTAGGCACATGTCCTAATGTCAGAGATGAGTTAATAATACTGAGAAGAGGATCTATAATTTCCGGGAGCATTTCTTTCAGTAGTTTTGTAGGTATAGGGTATAGCATGCATGTTGTTGATTTAGATGATCTAATGATTTTAGACAGTTCATCGTGATCTACTGTAGAAAATAATTGCAATTTCTCCTTAGGGGTGCTGTAGTTAGTTTGTTCAGCGGATTTCAATACAGGTTCATTGCTATAATTTTTTCTCTTATATCTTGGATTTTACTCGTGAAGTAGTTCATAAATTCATCACTGTTATGCTGATAATCAGAATCTGACGTCGATGACGACTTATTTTTTGTTAATTTAGCCACGGTGTTAAATAAAAACCTAGGGTTGTGATGGTTTTCCTCTATTAGTGTTGAAAAGTAGGCGGATCTAGACGTTTTTATGCCATTCCTGTTATTTCGAGTACTATCCTTCCATGCTATACGAAATACCTCTTAATTAGTTTTCTTAAAGTTGCGCTCAGTTTTCCGGGACGCTTTCTTTAGAGCCTGAGTGTGTTCATTATACCACAGTGTTGGGCTGCTATTTTTAATTTTCTTTAAACGCAGAGGAGCAACTGTGTCTAATATTTCCGAGAAAGTAGAGTTAAAATTTTCAATAGTAGTGTCAAAATCGTCAACGTTTTTACTCATGCTAGATATTTTAGACAATTCAGGCAGATTATCGAGAAACGCAACTTTGGTAGTTGAAGTAATCGTTCTACCATATTTGTAAAAAGGAGTTTGATTTGCAGCCGTAGGCCATTGAAGCAAACATAATATCAGATAATGATCCGAAATGTCTTCACTCTGCTGAACGATTTTAACATCGTCCACATTTATACCATAAGAAAGAATTAAATCTAAAGTATGATTACGAAGGTGAGTGGGTCCTGACACATGTTGACTAACGCCCATGGAGTTAAGAGTGTCTTTGAAAGCCATTCCCAAGGCATCTGTTTCATTATCTACATGGATGTTAAAGTCACCAATGACAATGACTCTATCTGCGGCCAGTACTAGTTCTGATAAGAACCCACCAAAATCTTTAATAAAATCTGTGTGGTGCCCTGGAGGCCTATATACAATAGCTAGAATAAATTTTAAAAATGTTTTGTCCTTAGTATTAGGTGTCGATACGTGAAGTACCATGACTTCAAAAGAATTGTATTTAAAATTAGACTTCTGAGAGGTAATAAAAGAATTATTGTAAAGTGCAGCGACACCTCCCCCTCTACCTTTCAGACGAGGCTCGTGTTTATAGTAATAATCTTGGGGAACGGATTCATTTAGAGTAATATAATCATCTGGCTTTAGCCATGTTTCTGTCAAACAAAGCATGTCTATTTTATGATCGGTTATCAAATCGTTAACAAAAATGCTTTATTTGAGAGAGATCTAATATTAAGCAATCCGAGTCGTAACAGTTGATTATCTGTATTTTGTTCATGTTTGATTTGTTTAACGTTTATTAAATTAATTTCAAGAGGTTTACGCAATATTTTATGTTTGCTAATCCGGGGGAAAGACACAGTCTCTATTTTATGTTGTTTGTGAGAAGGGATTATTACATGTTGTATATTTTGTGTGTTCTGTGACGCGAGACGGCAAGCAGACAGTTGGTTAAGCCATTCTGTCTCCTTTCTGACCTGGGCCCTAGGTAGTCAGACTTTAGCATTATTAAGACTGTGTGCCAAATTTCTAGAGAGGAGGGAAACCCCATCCCAGGAGGGATGGAGACCATCTCGCTTCAACAGGTCAGGTCTTCCCTCAAAACTCTTCCAGTTATTTATAAAATCTATATTATTCTGCAGGCACCACTCAGACAACCAGCCATTTAGTGACGATAATCTGCTATAAATCTCATCACCACGGTAAGCAGTAAGGGGGCCAGAGAATATTACAGTGTCTGACATCGTTTTTGCGAGCTCACACACCTCTTTAATATTATCTTTAGTGATCTCCGATTGACGGAGTCTAACATCATTTGTGCCGACATGAATAACAATCTTACTGTATTTACGATTAGTCTTAGCCAGCACATTTAAATTTGACTTGATGTCAGGCGCTCTGGATCCCGGTAAACATTTGACTATGGTGGCTGGTGTCTCTATGTTAACGTTCCGGACAATAGAATCACCGATCACTAGGGCACTTTCAGCAGGTTTCTCAGTCGGTGCGTCACTGAGCGGGGCAAACCTGTTCGAGACTTTAATCGGAACGGTTGAGTGATGTTTTGTCCTGCGACTATGCCGTCTCACTGTCACAAAGTTTCCCAGCTGCAGGGGATTTTCAACCGGAACCGAGCTGTGTGCGCTAACATTGCTCGCATCCGAAGTGTTTTCTACAGTCCTAACACTCTTACTATCCTCAAATAAGGATTGGATGCGAGACTCTAATTCTAAGATCTTCTCCATCAGCATAACTACTTCCCTGCATTTATCACATGTAAAACCCTCGCCGCTGACAGAGAAGGCTAAGCTAAACATATGACATGAGGTGCAAGTAACAACAATAGGAATAGAAGCTATAACTCACCGGGTATGAAGTGCAATCCTAACTTACCAAGGTTGCTTGATGAGTCTTAGTATATACGCTTAAAAAGAGAAACAGTTAGCACACAAGACAAATAGGGGGAGCTAATATTCCACAATATAAACAGAAGGCAAGCTAACACGCTAATATGCTAGCACCGTTACGCTTCAATTAATATAGATTTAGAAAATAAAGTTATAAATAATTCGGCAACGACAATGATAGGCAACTATAGTAAAATACACTAATATTAAGACCAGGAACAAATGTGAGGTGAAGCAAGTGTCAGAGGATACAAACTAGCCGCCGGCAGCCCATTACTTCACCATTACATTACTTCATCCATTATGTCATTGCTTCACTGAAAACATATACATTTACAATTTTGTAGTCTGTATTAATGCATATATGGCATATGGCAATAAAATTACATTTATAATTTTTTATACAAACATTTTACACAATTTTATATAAATACAACCATAAGGAAAAAAACCATAAGTATTGGTCAGCACTTCTCAATAATATTGCGCACAAGTGTAGGTGTGGGCTAGCAACGCATTTCTAGGGTACACTTCATTTCTAAGCAATAACACTTATATTCCTTGACAATAAAATCAGCAGTGCTCTCATAAGATCGTGAAGCACATGTTGCACATGCTGTGAAATCTCATGGAAGGTAAAGTTATATCATTACTGATGTTAATGCACCTGTCTCTCATAACTTCAGTTGTTGCGCTTGTTATTACGTCTCATGGTTAATCTCTGGCCCATGTACAGTACAGTAGGTGGCAGATGCACCACAAACGTAATTTGCTCCCTGCCATTAAAAAGGAAAAGAAGATCATCAATATGGCGGACAATGGCCGATCACATTCATACTACATACATTCAGAGAAAACAGTACGTACCCATTTTGTCCTGTTGAGTACGTACCTACTGAAATTGAGTACCTACTTATTGAGTATGCCACATATGTATGCCGAAAACTATGGTGATATTTCTAAATATATAACTGAGTTTTCTTTATAAAAGAATACAGTTAAGGTAGTTATAGAGTTCATGAACTTCTCCAATATTAACAAAGGCTATGGGCCTCATAGGATGAGCACCAAACTGCTTTTTCACACACACAGTACACACATTTGGAGACATAAGATGGTTCAAGGTACAAATAAAAACATGAACACTGGTTGTGTTCAATATTATCTTGTTTGAAGAACATGTTTACCCTTTGAAGTACATTAAGCCCGTTGCAATAAATGACAACGTGACCTATATGCAATATTTATTATGTAAAACTTTTAAATTCTAATTCTAAAGCAGCCACCCCAGCCAGGCAAATAGTGCAAAACAGTATGCGAACAGTGACGAGGAACCCAAAACGTTTCCTTTCTGACATTCTTCTAAACATCTTTCTTAACAGAAATTGTTTACAGTGTTCGAACAACCTTAGGGTGAGTATTTGATGAAAGAAGTTTTTATTGGGAGAACTATCCCTTTAAATGAAAGTGTATTTTAAGTGTATTTACCACATATTTAACAACTAAACTATATGCTACTTTTTCCTTTATCTATTTTAAACAACCTATATAAGGAGAACACAATTTCTTTAATATCAGTGAGTGTTTTGGGCCCTTTATCACCATCACTTTTTTTCTTTAAGGACCTGAATATTATGACAACGGTCATCATTTACTAAACAATCTGTTTAATTCTCTTTGTCTGATACACACAGAAAGATATTTGGAAGAAAAAAAGTAACAGTTACTGGTCCCCATTGACTACCATAGTAGAATTTTTTTTTTTTCGGTTGAATAAAAAATAAGATACTTTTAAAGACAGTAAATATTTCTGGGGCACTTTTCACTTACATTGTCATGTTTCCCACTATGGCAGTTAATGGGGTCTATAGCTAGAGAATTATCCAACCTGGGTCTTTTGGAAGGGCAGGAAGCAGTTTTGTTGCCGTCATTGCATTCAGTTGAGGTTGAAGACTTGCTGACAGACTTCCTGTCAGTCAGAACAGGGGAACACTCATGTGCAGGAGTGAAATCTGTATACATTATATACAGATATTACTTGCAAAAACATAAACATCACAATTTTAACATAGGACCAATTAAGTATAAAGATAATTACCATCAATGGTATGTAAACAAAAGCACATGCCCCTTTCAGCAACAAGTTCAGGAAATACATCCGTGTCCACTTCTGTGGAGGTGTCATCCGTTACACTTACAGATGTCTGTTCTGGGATTGCAAATGCTCTTTTTTGCAATAAAACAGTAACTTCATTACTTACTTCAAATGTTTTTGTGGCAAGTAGGTCGATTGGAGATTAAGATCACCTGCATCTCGTTTCAGTCATTGGTGAGGAGACAGCTTAAAAGGCTAACAAACTCAGAGGAGAGTTGAGAGAGAGACGGACTGGGAGACCTAAAGCTGATCGAACCCCGTATTATAACCCGGAAGTGTTTCGGAAGTCCCTCCCTCCCTCTCTCTCCCTCCCTCCCTCTCTCTCTCCCCGACCTATACCTTTTCCCAGGTCAAAGTAGTCTTTCGGGCCCAACGGATTTTTTTTTTAATACAGTTATATGAATTCATTAATTGTGTATTTAATTATTATATGAATGATTAATATAGGCTAATTATGCATTTATATAAATAAGGCTGTTCTATTATTATTTGTGAGTTGTACACTAATACATTGGATTATTTTATTTATTACAGTTTTTCTTTCACTTTTGTAAAGTGAAAAGTTAATATAAATTGTATTTTATTGTTTTGATTTAGAGCAGTGAATAACTGCTATTAAAAGATAATGGGGTATCACTGTTTATTGCTGATTTTAAAGCTAAATGAACTTGAAATGATTTGGATATCTACAGTTCTACATAAATACACAACATAAGAATGGTCCCTCTATATTAATTGTGGCCCCTCATGTGCCCCCCAGTTGAAAAAATCCTAGAATCGCCCCTGGGTAAACAAGTAGGTCGATTGCAGATTAAGATCATCTGCGTCTCGTTTCAGTGATTGGTGAGGAGACAGCTTAAAAGGCTCACAAACTCCGAGGAGAGTTGAAAGAGAAACAGACTGGGAGACCTGAAGCTGATCGAACCCCGTATTGTAACCCGGAAGTGATTCTTACTGACTGTATGCTGAGGAAGCTGAACAGAACTGTTGTTTATTATGTCTTGTGAGTGAAAGCAAGAATAAAGTAATTCTGTATCCCAGTCCACGCCGACCCAGCCTTCTTTCTTCCAGATTCTATTGATCCTGTTTACAGTTTTAATCATCGATGTTCTTTGTCTATTTACTGTAAAAGTATAGCTTTATTTACAGATTTGCCTTCAACGACAAACTCCAAATAGCATGACTCTTTGAGTTTTACATATTTTCTAGTGTCCCTGTATTGTGTTCTTGACCTTACTGTCCAACCTGAATGACATTTTGAACAAAAAAATTACATAAAATTTGTAATACATAACACACAATTTTAATTTGTCACCAAATGCATGACGAGATTTCAGTCAGGACAAAGGCGTTTGAGTTTTTGCCAGTGGGTGGGTGCTTATCCGATATGACAAAAAGTAAACAAACACATTCAATACAATCGGGGGCCTGTACCATGAAGCTGGTTTAGGTGGCTAGCCAGCTATGTTTCAGTTTAGTTTGTGCCAACCCTGCGTTTTAGGTACCATGAAAGTAGCTCGGCTTTAATCGGTGTTCGTCGCCATGGTATCTTACGCTGCACGGCTAACCTGCTCCGGGGCAGGTTATGTTCTGGATTCGAGATCTCAGACTGAAGTTTGACCAATCAGCTGTGAGCAAAGAAACATAGGTTCCCAGTGGCTGTTCTCTGTTGCAATGGCTTCACCTTTTCTCCCAACTCCTGTGGACCGTCGTTAGACGAGCACTTCATAGAGAAAGAGTTTTTAGGGACAGACAAAATCCCCTTGACTTTCCTGATAGTTACTTGTACGAAAGATACAGATTTTCCGCAGAGGAATGTCTTATCTTTGCGTACTTCTTGAGCCGCACATAACAAATGAGACTCGTCGAAGCCAGGCCCTTACTGTACCGCAAATGGTATGTATTGCGTTGCGTTTTTTTGCAAGTGGTACATACTTGTATGGTACATACTTGTATTCTCGTTTGGCTCTCAGCGGAGGCGGTCGCATTTTCTCACTCCCTGTCCTTGCCCATATTTTCCCTGCTTTGTTTCTTGTCTTGTCTCGTCTCATCTACTGAGAGACTCTCTCTGGACTGCACTCCAAACTATGTTAGGAAAATTATGGATGTGATCAACTGGTCTCTCAACACAATTGACACCATTTTCTCGACGAGAAAACTGGGTTCGGGGGAACCCACGTGCCCTGACAGAACGTACGCAGCTGGCTACACGATGGACGGGTGGGAGAGATGGCGGATCGTGTGTCTGGTGGCTCTTTCAGTCGAGGGTATCGAGGATATTTACCTATTTGGAACCATGATTACGGGTCTTGTGCTGATTGTATTAGGCTTTGCCCTGGGTTATCGAAAAATTTACAAAACGGGAACAGCTGTCCAACGCCAAGGCTGCCCGTATCGATTGAAGCTGTGGGAAGAGGGGTCAGCATTGAGACTGAAACTATTAACCGAAATATGGTTGTTATCAGGGAAATCCTAACAGCTCTGGGAAGGAAAATTTATAATATCGGAAATCAGGATCACCATTTAACCACTTGGACTATGTGGGTTTCCGTGACATATTGGAATACAGTTTCCCCACTAAACAAAACACAATCTTATCTTTTCGGCTCCCCTGCTCCAGAAACGGCCTTGGTCAAGGCAGCTGGAAAATTAACCCTGTGAGAGCACTGCAGTGAGACGCTCTTGCGTTCCTCCCCCACACAAAGACTCAGAACTGTCACACACACACACACACACACTCCTCCGTATGCTTTGAACCGCCAGCCTGACAAGCGTGTCTGTGAGCGGCGGCGTAATGGCACTGGGCCAGATGGCTGCTTGTCGGAGCTGGATTATTTTACCCTGTTGCAAGTCTTGTCTATGTTGTATTATGTGTATCTCTTTTTTTTTCTCTCCACTTCCCTCATGTTTGCTGTAATTTTCTTCTTAAATCCATTTCGTTACACTGTACTTGTTATATGTGTAATGACATTAAATTGAATCCAACCCAATCCAATGTGGTCAGTGATGCAGAGAATCTAGGGAAAAACACGGTCTGTCGACCTATTCGCAAAGTGGTCCTCGCTCTGTAGGGGTACATAAAGAGCTTCATTGTGTTCCCTGGACATTTCTCCACCATGTCCATAAAAGAGGGCTTTTATAAAATTGCCGGTAAGATAACTTGATAGGGTGACATCACATGAACAAATTTTACCTTTCAAGCTCATTTTTTTGAATGCTCATATTTCACATTTCAGAAATCTATTATACAATAGTATGCGGTAGCTACCCGTTAGGAATGGTTTTAAATATATATTTTTCATTCCTATGATAGGATTCCCTAGAGTCATAGGAGCAATAGACTGCACAAATGTTGCAATCTCCACAGCGCTAGGAGAACATGAAGCAGATTATGTGAACAGAAAGTCCTTTCACAGCCTTAATGTTCAGGTAGGGCTACTATATGGCCTATGTGAAATTATTTTTATCTGCATTGAGATCAATCTTTAAATAAATAGTAACTAACAGATAGGACAATTATTTACTGTACATTTCATCTGCAGATGACTTGTGATCATGAATGCATGATCACAAGCTTGGATTCCAAATGGCCTGGCTCAGTGCATGACTCACGCATTTTCAAGTAAAATTTGGAACAGTACACTTTAAAGTTTAAATTTTAATAGCAAAACTTACACAATTTTCCCCTTTTCTGTTCTATGACAGGGCTTTTTGATGGCCTGGTGGTAGGAGATAGAGGTTATGCATGCCAGAGGTTTTTGCTAACCCCCTATCCTGATCCTCAGACAGGGCCACAAAACCGCTTCAATGTGGCCCTCAGTAAAACCAGGGTCAATATCGAGATGACCTTTGGCATCCTAAAGGCACGTTTCAACTGCCTTAGGCGTTTAAGAGTGTCACCAGAGCGGGCATCACAGATAGTGACTGCATGTGCCATTCTGCACAATATAGCCACTATCAGAAAGGAGCGAGAACCACCACAAAACCAGCTTCTCCCTGATGAAATTGACCCCATCACACTTGACCACCCAGCTGGCACCGCTGTCAGAGATGCAATCACAACACAATATTTTACTTAATAAAAGCACACTGACACTGCAGATAGGTCTCAAACTGTTTTATTGGTCAAGTGGAGGAAGAAAGAGAGCAAGAGAAAATTACATTAAAAAAACAATCAAAGTGTTCATACTAAAGGGTTACTTGGTTAAAAAAAAAGGTTCACATACTGAGATCATTTTTTTCCAGCTGTTTGATCTCCAATTTAATTTTTTTAATTTGGAGCCTCCTCAGCTCACAGTCCAGCTCCTTCAGTGAACAGTCTAGTTCTAGACTCCTTTTGTAAAGGGCCCTGACCGAGTCTGTTTCCACCTGAAACAATTCCACCACAAACAACCATTACACGTTTTCTGGAGGTTGAACAAATCCCAAAAAGTGGCATGACTTTCTACAAACATAGGACTGACTGTAATTTATGTCAAAGGTTTAAAGCATTACCTTGTTCACATTCCACTGTCCCAGCAGCCACCACCAGTGTGTCCTTGAGCAAGACACTTTACTCCATGTTGTTCCAGGGGGATTGTCCCTGTAATAAGTGCACTGTAAGTCGCTTTGGATAAAAGCGTCTGACAAATGACTAAATGTAAATGTAAATGACATTCCTTCTGTAGCCCATTGAGGTAGAGGCTTCAGTTTCTGGGGCAGATTGTGAAAAATCCTGCAGTAAAAGAGATGTGTAATGGCCAGTCACTTAATTATGACATTCAAATGTGTGCCATAATAAAAAGCCCAGTGCATTCACCTCAGCAACTGTCTCAGAACACACAGACAGAGTGTCTTCATCATTTGATTCACCCTAATAAATAAAAGGCCAATGTACAGCATAACTGTTATAAAGCAGGTTATGTTCATTGTGTTCTGTCTTCTGCATACTGACCTCTGTGCAGGAGACTGTGTGCATGTGTGCTGGATTCAACAGAGACACTGTATTTCCCTCTACTGCAGAACAGAGTCAGCCATATTCAACTCTTTTTAAAACATTAGTAATGCATTGCACACACATACCCAGTGTCACTTGCTTAGAGAAGCCAGCACCAGGGTCAGACTGTACGGCACTTGCAATCCCATCCATAATCGGCCCCCCCTTATTGTTACTCAGCGCCAACTCCTCCGCCACAGTGTAATCTTGAGGAGGTGGCCCTCCCCCAATTTCCCTCATTTCACACTTTTTTCTGTTTGCTGCAAACAAGCTTTTGTGACTAAATGTTCACAAAAATAATAAAAGTTTGTGGTAAATACTCAGCACTTTGAATTATATTCTTATATTTTATCTTGATGTGCTGCCAGGAACGTTTGGAGTTGGGGTTGCATCTAAAAATCAATGAATATCAATCTTTCTTAGGATGTAATAGCTTAGCCTATAAATTCACATTTTACATACATATGTATGTATGTATGTAGACTATGCATGTATGAGTGCATGTATCGACACGAATACACATATTTTCATTTTAGCATTTAATATATTTTTTATATAGCCTAATTAATTTTACATGAATTGTTTAACTTACGCATTAACACAATCAGAAAATCTTCCTCAAAGATTGTTCTCTTGCTTTGGCAGCAGATACAGTGTTACTGCGTGCTTGAAAATCCCTTCTATATTCTTCATATTTCTGAAGAATAATCTCTTGCTCCTGCGCGGAAAAATATATCGCTCTCGCTCTATCCATATTGAACGCGATTGGTTGTTCAGTGGCGACGTCACTGTTTTATGTGCACGCGTGCGTGGAGTAATCATAGCTTAAGGATCAAAGCTTGAGTTGACAGAGAAAGTTCATGAGTTGCGTCATGGTACCAATAAAGCCTGATTGCATCGATTTGGTTTTGTCGACTCAAAACCAATCCTGTAACCCAGAGTTCAACCATCATGGTACAGGCCCCAGTTTAATTTGTTTTAATACAGATTATGTTTAATACAGCGAGAACTACCATGTAACGTTACCTGTGACAATTGTCAATACAAACTTTATATAAAAAGAATCACAAAATAAATAGTGTTACTGAAGTTGTGAAGGCGGCCGAAGAAAAAAATGCAGCCGAAGAGCTGCTTTGAACATAGTCTTAAATGAATAATAGTTTATTTTTCGATTGTACTATTGCATTTCTAGCGAGAGATTAGTACTGTAGTTTTAAAATATGTGGTTGGTTTTTTGGAAAGACGGTATCTGATAATAATTCAAATAAACTTCTGTTACTCGGCCTATATGAAACCTGTGTGCTGAGCTGCCTTCATGCACAAATGCTGCCAGCTTTTCTTTCCTAACCTTCTTTTGCAAATACCTAGACTATGCATCATCACTAAACAAGTGATACAGCATATAATAGTTGTAAATCAACACCAGATTGTATCACTAGCTGCACTACACTAGGTTTTTATCCCTTAGTAATTTGCTGTGCAATTACAAACTCATTTTAAGCAATTCAAGACTAACACATTAAATAAGTGTACAAAATCAAATGTCAATCGCTTTTCTCAATTTAAATGATTAATCTGAACTTGTTGGATTCTACAGTGTATGGATTGCATCGCTGCCGGCGGCTAGTTTGTATCCTCTGACACTTGCTTCACATCACATTTGTTCCTGGTCTTAATATAAGTGTATTTTACTATAGTTGCCTATCATTGTCGTTGCCAAATTATTTATAACTTTATTTTCTAAATCTATATTAATTGAAGCGTAACGCCGCTAGCATATTAGCGTTAGCTTGCCATCTGTTTACAGTGTGGAATATCATCTCCCACTATTTGTCTTGTGTGCTAACTGTTTCTCTTTTTAAGCGTATATACTAAGACTCATCAAGCAACCTTGGTAAGTTAGGATTGCACTTCATACCCGGTGAGTTATGGCTTCTATTCCTATTGTTGTTACTTGCACCTCATGTCATATGTTTAGTTTAGCCTTCTCTGTCAGCGGCGAGGGTTTTACATGTGATAAATGCAGGGAAGTAGTTAGGCTGACGGAGAAGATCTTAGAATTAGAGTCTCGCATCCAATCTATATTTGAGGATAGTAAGAGTGTTAGGACTGTAGAAAACACTTCGGATGCGAGCAATGTTAGCGCACACAGCTCGGTTCCGGTTGAAAATCCCCTGCAGCTGGTAAATTTTGTGACAGTGAGATGGCATAGTCGCAGGACAAAACATCACTCAACCGTTCCGATTAAAGTCTCGAACAGGTTTGCCCCGCTCAGTGACGCACCGACTGAGAAACCTGCTGAAAGTGCCCTAGTGATCGGTGATTCTATTGTCCGGAACGTTAATATAGAGACACCAGCCACCATAGTCAAATGTTTACCGGGAGCCAGAGCGCCTGACATCAAGTCAAATTTAAATGTGCTGGCTAAGGCTAATCGTAAATACAGTAAGATTGTTATTCATGTCGGCACAAATGATGTTAGACTCCGTCAATCGGAGATCACTAAAGATAATATTAAAGAGGTGTGTGAGCTCGCAAAAACGATGTCAGACACTGTAATATTCTCTGGCCCCCTTACTGCTTACCGTGGTGATGAGATTTATAGCAGATTATCGTCACTAAATGGCTGGTTGTCTGAGTGGTGCCTGCAGAATAATATAGATTTTATAAATAACTGGAAGAGTTTTGAGGGCAGACCGGACCTGTTGAAACGAGATGGTCTCCATCCCTCCTGGGATGGGGTTTCCCTCCTCTCTAGAAATTTGGCACACAGGCCTAATAATGCTAAAGTCTGACTACCTAGGGCCCAGGTCAGAAAGGGGACAGAATGGCTTAACCAACTGTCTGCTTGCCGTCTCGCGTTACAGAATACACAAAATATACAACATGTAATAATCCCTTCTTACAAACAACATAAAATAGAGACTGTGTCTGTCCCCCGGATTAGCAAACATAAGATATTGCGTAAACCTCTTGAAAGTAATTTAATAAACGTTAAACAAATCAAACATGAACAAAATACAGTTAATCAGCTGTTACGACTCGGATTGCTTAATATTAGATCTCTCTCAAATAAAGCACTTTTTGTTAACGATTTGATAACCGATCATAAAATAGACATGCTTTGTTTGACAGAAACATGGCTAAAGCCAGATGATTATATTACTCTAAATGAATCCGTTCCCCATGATTATTACTATAAACACGAGCCTCGTCTAAAAGGTAGAGGGGGAGGTGTCGCTGCACTTTACAATAATTCTTTTATTACCTCTCAGAAGTCTAATTTTAAATACAATTCTTTTGAAGTCATGGTACTTCACGTATCGACACCTAATACTAAGGACAAAACATTTTTAAAATTTATTCTAGCTATTGTATATAGGCCTCCAGGGCACCACACAGATTTTATTAAAGATTTTGGTGGGTTCTTATCAGAACTAGTACTGGCCGCAGATAGAGTCATTGTCATTGGTGACTTTAACATCCATGTAGATAATGAAACAGATGCCTTGGGAATGGCTTTCAAAGACACTCTTAACTCCATGGGCGTTAGTCAACATGTGTCAGGACCCACTCACCTTCGTAATCATACTTTAGATTTAATTCTTTCTTATGGTATAAATGTGGACGATGTTAAAATCGTTCAGCAGAGTGAAGACATTTCGGATCATTATCTGATATTATGTTTGCTTCAATGGCCTACGGCTGCAAATCAAACTCCTTTTTACAAATATGGTAGAACGATTACTTCAACTACCAAAGTTGCGTTTCTCGATAATCTGCCTGAATTGTCTAAAATATCTAGCATGAGTAAAAACGTTGACGATTTTGACACTACTATTGAAAATTTTAACTCTACTTTCTCGGAAATATTAGACACAGTTGCTCCTCTGCGTTTAAAGAAAATTAAAAATAGCAGCCCAACACTGTGGTATAATGAACACACTCAGGCTCTAAAGAAAGCGTCCCGGAAAACAGAGCGCAACTTTAAGAAAACTAATTAAGAGGTATTTCGTATAGCATGGAAGGATAGTACTCGAAATAACAGGAATGGCATAAAAACGTCTAGATCCGCCTACTTTTCAACACTAATAGAGGAAAAACCATCACAACCCTAGGTTTTTATTTAACACCGTGGCTAAATTAACAAAAAATAAGTCGTCATCGACGTCAGATTCTGATTATCAGCATAACAGTGATGAATTTATGAACTACTTCACGAGTAAAATCCAAGATATAAGAGAAAAAATTATAGCAATGAACCTGTATTGAAATCCGCTGAACAAACTAACTACAGCACCCCTAAGGAGAAATTGCAATTATTTTCTACAGTAGATCACGATGAACTGTCTAAAATCATTAGATCATCTAAATCAACAACATGCATGCTATACCCTATACCTACAAAACTACTGAAAGAAATGCTCCCGGAAATTATAGATCCTCTTCTCAGTATTATTAACTCATCTCTGACATTAGGACATGTGCCTAAAGCATTTAACGTGGCTGTTATAAGGCCTCTTTTAAAAAAAAAAAAACTCGACCCTAAAGAACTAGGGAATTACAGGCCTATATCGAATTTACCTTTTATATCTAAAGTTCTGGAAAAAGTAGTTTCAACTCAAATATGCTCCTTCCTCCAAAGGAATGACATTAATGATGAATTCCAGTCTGGATTTCGAGCATGTCACAGTGCAGAGACTGCTTTGATCAGAGTTACAAATGATCTGCTTTTAGCGTCTGACCGTGGCTGTATTTCGTTATTGGTGCTGCTAGACCTTAGTGCTGCATTTGACACCATTGACCACAGCATACTTTTATATAGACTCGAAAATTACATCGGCATTAACGGAATAGCATTGAAATGGTTTAAGTCTTATTTATCCGACCGTTTTCAATTTGTAGCAAAAAACAATGAGGTGTCCCGCAAATCACAAGTCCAGTACGGTGTACCACAGGGCTCAGTCTTGGGGCCTCTGCTCTTCGCATTATACATGCTACCTCTAGGAGATATAACAAAGCGACACGGAATTAGCTTTCACTGTTATGCTGATGATCCTCAACTTTATATTTCCTCGAAGCCTCATGAAAACCAGCAGTTCCATCGAATAAAGGATTGCATAGTTGACTTAAAAATGTGGATGAGTAACAATTTTTTACTACTAAACTCGGACAAAACAGAAGTGTTACTTACTGGACCGAAAACTGCTATGCGTAACAAACAAGAATACTGCTTAACGATTGACGGATGCCCCATAAAATCCTCGTCATCAGCTAAGAATCTTGGCGTTGTATTCGACAGTACTCTGTCATTTGAAAGCCATGTCGCCAACACCTGTAAAATTGCCTTTTTCCATTTTAAGAATATATCCAAATTACGTCATATGCTGTCACTGTCAGATGCACATAAATTAATTCATGCATTCATGACATCAAGACTAGATTACTGTAATGCACTTCTAGGTGGTTGCCCTGCGGGCCTATTACAAAAACTGCAACTGGTTCATAACGCGGCAGCTCGAGTTCTTACACGTACAAAAAAGAATGAGCATATAACCCCGGTTCTGTCAACCTTGCACTGGTTACCTATAAAGCATCGCATTAACTTTAAGATCTTGCTTATTACCTATAAAGCCCTACATGGTCTAGCGCCGCAGTATTTGAATGAACTTCTATTGTATTACAGACCTCCACGTAGATTACGCTCTCAGGCGTCCTGTCAGTTGGGAATACCTAGAATTTCAAAATTAAGTGCAGGTGGTAGATCCTTTTCTTATCTACCGCCTAAACTTTGGAATATTCTTCCCTGCACGGTCCGGGAAGCAGACAGACTCTGTCAGTTTAAATCTAGACTAAAGACTCATCTTTTTAATCTTGCATATACTACACCTCCATAATATTAATCCTCAAAGGATTTAGGCTGCATTATTTAGATCAACCGGAACCAGGAACACATCCAACAACAAATGATGTACTTGTTGCATCAAAGAGTGCAGAACAGTACTCTACTCTCAGCCAGTCTTGTCTCTTTGTTCCAAGGTTACCGCAGGATGCAGTTCATCCTGCGGTAACGATGAATTTATGAACTACTTCACGAGTAAAATCCAAGATATAAGAGAAAAAATTATAACAATGCAACCTGTAGTGAAATCCGCTGAACAAACTAACTACAGCACCCCTAAGGAGAAATTGCAATTATTTTCTACAGTAGATCACGATGAACTGTCTAAAATCATTAGATCATCTAAATCATCAACAAGCATGCTAGACCCTATACCTACAAAACTACTGAAAGAAATGCTCCCAGAAATTATAGATCCTCTTCTTAGTATTATTAACTCATCTCTGACCTTAGGACATGTGCCTAAAGCATTTAAGGTGGCTGTTATAAGGCCTCTTTTAAAAAAAACCAAACTCGACCCTAAAGAACTAGGGAATTACAGGCCTATATCGAATTTACCTTTTATATCTAAAGTTCTGGAAAAAGTAGTTTCAACTCAATTATGCTCCTTCCTCCAAAGGAATGACATTAATGATGAATTCCAGTGTGGATTTCGAGCATGTCACAGTACAGAGACTGCTTTGATCAGAGTTACAAATGATCTGCTTTTAGCGTCTGACCGTGACTGTATTTCGTTATTGGTGCTGCTAGACCTCAGTGCTGCATTTGACACCATTGACCACAGCATACTTTTATATAGACTCGAAAATTACGTCGGCATTAACGGAATAGCATTGAAATGGTTTAAGTCTTATTTATCCGACCGTTTTCAATTTGTAGCAATAAACAATGAGGTGTCCCGCAAATCACAAGTCCAGTACGGTGTACCACAGGGCTCAGTCTTGGGACCCCTGCTCTTCGCATTATACATGCTACCTCTAGGAGATATAATAAAGCGACACGGAATTAGCTTTCACTGTTATGCTGATGATACTCAACTTTATATTTCCTTGATGCCTCATGAAACCCAGCAGTTTCATCGAATAAAGGATTGCATAGTTGACTTAAAAATGTGGATGAGTAACAATTTTTTACTACTAAACTCGGACAAAACAGAAGTGTTACTTACTGGACCGAAAACTGCTATGCGTAACAACCAAGAATACTGCTTAACGATTGACGGATGATCCATAAAATCCTCCTCATCAGCTAAGAATCTTGGCGTTGTATTCGACAGTACTCTCTCATTTGAAAGCCATGTCGCAAACACCTGTAAAATTGCATTTTTCCATTTTAAGAATATATCTAAATTACGTCATATGCTGTCACTGTCAGATGCAGAGAAATTAATTCATGCATTCATGACATCAAGACTAGATTACTGTAATGCACTTCTAGGTGGTTGCCCTGCGGGCCTATTACAAAAACTGCAACTGGTTCAAAACGCGGCAGCTCGAGTTCTTACACGTACAAAAAAGTATGAGCATATAACCCCGGTTCTGTCAACCTTGCACTGGTTACCTATAAAGCATCGCATTAACTTTAAGATCTTGCTTATTACCTATAAAGCCCTACATGGTCTAGCGCCGCAGTATTTGAATGAACTTCTATTGTATTACAGACCTCCACGTACATTACGCTCTAAGGGGTCCTGTCAGTTGGTAATACCTAGAATTTCAACATCAAGTGCAGGTGGTAGATCCTTTTCTTATCTAGCGCCTAAACTTTGGAATATTCTTCCCTGCACGGTCCGGGAGGCAGACACACTCTGTCAGTTTAAATCTAGACTAAAGACTCATCTTTTTAATCTTGCATACACTACACCTCCATAATATTAATCCTCAGAGGATTTAGGCTGCATTATTTAGATCAACCGGAACCAGGAACACATCCAACAACAAATGATGTACTTGTTGCATCAAAGAGTGCAGAACAGTACTCTACTCTCAGCCAGTCTTGTCTCTTTGTTCCAAAGTTACCGCAGGATGCAGTTCATGCCCAGACCTGATGGCAGAGCTGAGAATGGGAAGCGGTGACCTGACAATTGCTAAGAGGATAGAGCTGGATAAAGGACGCGACAACTTTGTTTTTCCTACAACATTTCAAATGCTATTAGATTGTTAATGATAATCTTTAATCCTTAATTTTTATATTTTTACTAAGCCTTGTTGTGCAAGCACTGTTGAGCTTGTGCAGAGGCAGCAGCTTTTGCCAGAGGGGAACTGGAATCCCCTGGTTGGGCCTGGGTTCCCCTGAGGTTTTTTTTCTCGATGGGAGTTTTGGGTTCCTCACCACCGTTTGCATATTGTTTTGCACTATCTGCCTGGCCGGGGGGCTGCTTTAGAATTCATACTTGTATTAAATGTGTCTCATGTACAGCTGCTTTGTAACAATGAAAATTGTAAAAAGCGCTATATAAATAAAGTTGAGTTGAGTTAATGTAATATTTTTATTAACAGAAACTATAGAATAAACATGAATAAAAAATATTTGAATTTGATGTAAGAAAATAAATGAATTTAATAATTATTAATACATATACAAGTAAAAAGTACATAATTCAAAGCTTTATTTCAATTTATTGTAGTCCTACTGGCACATCCTACTGCCATCTCTAAGCTGACCACCATCGCCACCTTCATGATTTTAAGGAGTGTGCTCTTCTGTCCCTGTCCCTGTAACAGTCAAACAAGATTCCAGTGACTGGATTCTGTGATTTCTGCTCAATACTGCATTTAAATTTTGAGGTAGTTGCTCATGTGTTAACTCGCTGTTTATTCAACTCAAATTTTCCTGAATTCATCAACAGTAATAATGGACAAATAAAATATATACATTATGTTTAGTTACTTAAGTAAATATGTTTATTAACATGACTTATATGTATCGATGCAAGCAGTGAACAATGCTTTGTACTACATGTTAACAGACGGTGGCGTATTGCTGCAACGTACATTTCTTTTTTCTACTCAATTATGTAGTTAAAACAAAATAATAATTTGTTTTAACGGGAAACAATTTAAAAACATATTTTTCTCAGCCAAGGTTTCATTCAACAAAACGAAACGGAATGCATGACAGCCGACACTGCGTCAGCATTTTAAACATTTCAGACTGTATAGATGAAAGAATTCAACAAACCCATTGGAAGTGGCATTATTCATTGTTGAAGAACTAGAACGTTATGGGAAGCTACATGGATATATACTACTACATCTGAAATTTATTCAGGCTGGATTTGTTGTCAGTCAAAGTGTAACTTGACATTTATTCAATATTCTGGAACCGTATGGAGTGCAACTCCGAGAGAGAGGAATCGCTTAAGTTGTCGTATGTACAGTCAGGTCGATAAATATTGGGACATCGACAAAATTCTAACATTTTTGGCTCTAAACACCACCACAATGGATTTCAAATTAAACGAACAAGATTTGCTTTCACTGCAGACTGTCAGCTTTAATTTGCGGGTATTTACATCCAAATCAGGTGAACGGTGTAGGAATTACAACAGTTTGCATATGTGCCTCCCGCTTGTTAAGGGACCAAAAGTAATGGGACAATTGGCTTCTAAGCTGTTCCATGGCCAGGTGTGTGTTATTCCCTCACTATCCCAATAACAATGAGCAGATAAAAGGTCCAGAGTTCATTTCAAGTGTGCTATTTGCATTTGGAATCTGTTGCTGTCAACTGTTAAGATGAGATCCAAAGAGCTGTCACTATCAGTGAAGCAATCGATCATTGGGCTGAAAAAACAAAACAAACCCATCAGAGAGAGAGCAAAAACATTAGGCGTGGCTAAAACAACTGTTTGGAACATTCTTAAAAAGAAGGAACGCACCGGTGAGCTCAGCAACACCAAAAGACCCGGAAGACCACTGAAAACAACTGTGGTGGATGACTGAAGAATTCTTTCCCTGGTGAAGAAAACACCCTTCACAACATTTGGCCAGATCAAGAACACTCTCCAGGAGGTAGGTGTATGTTTTTCAAAGTCAACAATCAAGAGACGACTTCACCAGAGTGTATACAGAAGGTTCACCACAAGATGTAAACCATTGGTGAGCCACAAAAACAGGAAGGCCAGATTAGAGTTTGCCAAACGACATCTAAAAAAGCCTTCACAGTTCTGGAACAACATCCTATGGACAGATGAGACCAAGATCAACTTGTACCAAAGCGATGGGAAGAGAAGAGTATGGAGAAGGAAAGGAACTGCTCATGATCCTAAGCATACCACCTCATCAGTGAAGCATGGTGGTGGTAGTGTCATGTCGTGGGCATGTATGGTTGCCAGTGGAACTGGTTCTCTTGTATTTATTGATGATGTGACTGCTGACAAAAGCAGCAGGATGAATTCTGAAATGTTATTCATGGTTCAAGCAATCACAGTGAGTGCATTGAGAGCTTGTGGGCATTCATGAGAAACAGCATGCTCACTACTGGATTAATCATTTCCAGGATTTGAAGGACAAGGATTATTTCACATGTGGTTTTCAGGACAGGCAATTGATAATAATCACCTTTCTGAATATCATTGAGGTAAGGTTATATTAAAACTAAACCCAAAATACCCCCAGTTCCATCTATTTTAGCTTGTTTTTATCCTTTTTTTATAAATCATTTTAAATGATTCTGTTACCCACAGCTGCTAATTAAATTGTGTAAAGTATGTTTGTTCACTTCACTGTCATAGGAAGAGCTAGAACAAGCTAAGCATTTGGGAGCAGTCACAGAATTCGCCACAGCAGAAATGCAGTGGCTCCAAATGACCGTCCACTCATGATGTATCATCTTCCACAACTTTTTGGATCAAGAGATTACCTGACATCTGTCTCTCAGGAGGCTGTGGATGCTTGTAGAGAACAATTTCTTCAAAGAGGGCCAAACTCATGTGATGAGACAGTTTTTACTTTATCATGCCTTCAATTGGAGAAGAATCCATCTTCGAGAGACTAATCATTCAGCCCATCAAGGATTATCTCCCCCCAGACTTTAACCCCCACCAGTTCGCATACCGTGCGAAAAGATCCACAGCGGACGCCAGCTCCATAGCTCTCCACTCTGCGCTGAACAACCTGGAGCGACAGCAGAGCTACGTTCGGATGCTCTTTGTGGATTACATTTCAGCCTTCAACACCATAATCCCGAACAGACTCATCTCTAAACTGGACACTCTTGGCCTTTCCCCTCTCACATGTGCCTGGATAAAGGACTTTTTAACCAACCAACCCCAGACTGTGAGAGTTGGTCCCCACCTCTCCTCCACCCGCACGGTGAGCATCGGCTCCCCACAGGGCTGTGTGCCGACCCCCCTCCTGTACTGTCTCTACACCTACGACTGCCGTCTGGCCAACAACGACAATCTCATTGTCAAGTTTCCGAACGACACTACAGTGGTCGGACTCATCTCTAAGGGTGAGGAGGCAGCCTACGGAGAAGAGGTCCTGAAGTTGGCAGCCTGGTGTTCAGAGTATAACCTCACTCTGAAGACCAAGAAGACCAGAGAGATCATTGTTGATTTTCGGAAGCACAGGACCGACCCAGCCCCCCTTTACATCAACGGCGGGTGTGTGGAGAGGGTCCACACTTTCAAGTTTCTCGGCGTCCTCATATCCATCGACATCTCCTGGACAGAGAACATCACAGCAGTCTGCAAGAGGGCTCAGCAGCGGCTACACTTCCTGAGAGACCTCAGGAAGTACAATCTGAACTCCAACCTGCTGCTGACCTTCTACCGCTCATCCATTGAGAGCCTGCTGACATACTGCATCACAGTATGGTACGGCAGCTGCACCGTTGCAGACAGGGAGAGGCTCCAGAGAGTTGTAAAGGCAGCACAGAAGATCATTGGCTGCCCTCTCCCCTCCCTGAAGGACATTTACACCTCCTGCTTCCTAAACAGAGCTCTAACCATCACCAAAGACAGCTCCCACCCTGGTTTTGACCTGTTCAAACTAACTATTCTATTCATCCACCCACAACACCTGATGAAGCTATTGAATTGTACCTGCTCCTGAGGAGCTGTATAGTTGCAAATCTGCAAGCAGTTATTTAAACATGAGACTTTGTCTTCTCACTTTGACTTTCTTATTTGTATTTGTTGTACACAGGAAAATCTATACCAGACTGAAGATTTTGGTATTTGCAAAGAAATGTGCAACATTCTTCCTAACTCGGTCCGATCAACCAAATTTCTCACAACATTAAAAAACAATTTAAAACCCATCTCTTCTGTGAATACTTGACAGACAAAATTAAAAAAAACTAACCCTTTCTCTCAACAGGTAGTGGTCTAGCTTTAGTTGAAACCAGTAACTTTGTATTGGACCTACTGTATTATTGCTCCAGTATGACATATCGCTTATTGCTCCCTAAACTCTTTGTAAGTCGCTTTGGATAAAAGCGTCTGCTAAATGACTAAATGTAAATGTGTTAATTTGGGAATAGAATTAAGTCAATGTTTACATTTTAATCTTTCATCCAAGGTGTGAATTACTCCATTAAGAAGACACTTTTAACATGCATTATAATTTGAAATGTAAATGATGCAAAAATATAGTGAAATATGAAACAGCCTAACTCTTATAACATCAATTACAATGTAAAGTCAAACTGCAATAAATTGCATACAAATGATTTCTATTTATTTATGTCACAGGAAATTTAACCCTGACTATTTAGAACATTTTCAATTAACATGAACTGTGAAAAAAAAGATTTGGTTACATTTAAAGGTATAAGAAAAGTCACCTGCAGCCTTTACATTTATGCATTTGGCAGACACTTTTATCCAAAGGGACTGACATTGCATTATCCTATACATTTATACTTAGGTATTTGCAATACCCTGGGATCGAACCCACAACCCTGCGCTGTTAACACAATGCTCTTACCACTGAGCTACAGAAAAACCTTAAATAATTGCAATAAATATTACATTTGAAGATATGAGGAAAAGGTCAACTGTCCAAATTTAAACCGTAAAAAAAAAATATCGGTTAATATGCTGAATATAAACATTTGTAGACAATTTAAACAATTTGTAAAAACTGAACTTACAAAAATGTGGAAACACCAACCTTCCTATAACCCCATAACAAAGGACATATTCAGTGCTCATGTTTGAGTGAACGGCATTCTTAACAGGTAGCTATTTTTTTTGTGGCATATTCAATAACAAATCACCACCTCTTCTGTTAATATTTAGGGCATGATTTATACAATGTCCATGACAAGTGCATGTGTACTTGACAATATATCTTCCAAATCAGAGTGTAGGTGTGGGAAAGAGCTGTATGTCCAAGGAAGCTCCAGAACTGGGCCACAGGTGTGAGCAACTGGTCACCTTGCCAATCCGTCCAAAGATGTGAAAATCACTTTTATTTCGTTGACATAGACAACATCAGAGCCTGTAACAAATCTTAGCATCTTCTTCAATCCCACTCTATTGAATCCTGTGATGTACTGCTGTAAAAAACGCAAGCACTTGCTCTCTGCTTGAGTTTTGAGGTGAGACATCCAGCAATTTCAAGAACCTTCTTGATGTGGGTCTTTTGTCTACGTACATCTGTTGCACATCCACTGGATTGTTGAAGGTTTTTCTGAAAATCGTTTTGTTTTCTCCAGACATGTTGTCTAAAGCATATTTTGGCAGTTGGATTATCTGTTTGTGGCCAACTTTTAGCAACAGTTCTTTCAGGTTTTGTTGTGTCTGCATGATGGTTACACCCAAACAGTCCACAATATACAGCAGTTCATCTCTATCATCCCCAAGGAGATCTTCTTTTAAGGCCAAAGAGACCAGGTCCCTCTCTGACTAACTCGGGTATAAGAGAACTGAATCAATCGTAATCTTATCTTCTGACTGAATGCTCTCCAAAAATGAGTGCCACTGTGAAAGCTGTAGCCAAACGGGTTGGAAAATATCTGTGGTCCTTGTATCCCGTGGCCAGGATTCTTCCAATTGCCTTCCAATCCTCTACCTGCCATTTTGGAGACAGTGATGGCACTCTCATATCCCTTCAACTGCATGATCCAAAAACTCAGAAGCCTGAGTACACATCTCTGCACACGCCATCTTCATCAGCTCCCTTATCATCTATGATGCTGTACTTCAAGGTGTATGTCATGATTCTTGAACCTTTAAACTGGCCAATCATCTCATCCAAAAGAGTGCTCCTATGCAGCTTTATGGTTACATGTAGGAGTTCTAGTTCTGAAGTGGAAAAAGTGACCTTATGAGCTGCAGCTTCTGCTTGATCTGTGATAGTGCTGCAAGCCTCTTCTGCGTCACTCCAATCAATCATACTGATTGCATCAGTTGTTGAGGGAAAAAGGACATTACTGATTACCAAGTCAGAGTCTTGTGTGACAGGCAAGTGCAGGGGTTCATACACCAAAGTGTCTTCCAAACTGCATAACAGAGGTTCACCTGAGTGTGGACCTATTATAACTTTGGATGATTGAGATAGATAGTCAGCTGTGTGAGCAGAAATGACAGGAGTGGAACATTGTTCTTGTGGTGTTTGTATTTCTTCTTGTGTCTCAATATCACTGACATATATTTCTTTCTTAGATGAGAATCTAAACTTTACTGTTTGTTTAGATTGTTTAATATAGCCTATTTGTATGTTAAGTTTTGTTTGTACAGTAAATCCCACGTCATAAACGAAACTCTCAAAGACATGCAACGTACAAAATTAGTTATATTTTACCATTTTGAACTGATATACTATTTATTTATGTCATCTTATTACAAATCCGTAAATCTGCATGCAGTGTGCATTAACACAATTCAGAGGATATACCTCGTCAAGCTTCATTTTTTAAATTCTTTATCTGAAACCCCACGATTCCAAAGAAAAGTCCCAAAATCCATGCTGACCTTATTAAGACCTTGGCAAAACGAGAAAATATATTGTTTTAACGACATTGTATTTCGTTTTAATAACATATGATCTTGTTTCAACAACATAATCGAGTGGAAAAAATAAAATATACGTAGCAGCAATACGCCACCGTATTAACAGACGTAAGCTACATTACTGTGATGTGTATTTCATGTTGTGATGTGCTCATTTGCAATACTTGACTGGTAAATGACTGGTCAAATGTTACACAGACAATAAAAATAAAATTTGAATATACGTAACTTTAAGTCTACTTAAAAGACACGTGTGTAGTGGAACGCCCCTTTAAGATAGACATATTTAAAATCAGCATTTTCACTGCAAAATCACAAATATACTTTATTATGTAGCATCTGTTGGGGCAAAATCGATCACCCAATGTAGAATGAAATCACGAAGACCAAGGAGCCAGGTTTTAAGAGTTTCAATTTTTATTTGCTTGAGAAAGCAAAGAGAGACATACTGTCAGGATGGTAGAAACACACGGATTCAATAGCAGGTAAGATAGTTTATTAGAGGCAGGTTGGCAGACGGTCTATAGGAATTCAAGGCAGAGTCTCTGGCTGCGAGGCCAACTGGGAAACCCAGCATACGGCAGCGCCAGCGACTTGAATAAAGCCAAGACCGTAGTCCTCCGCGCTGGCTAAGAGGCCAACTGGGAAACCCAGCATACGGCAGCGCCAGCGACTGGATGAAGAGTGTCCCCGCTCAGCTGCTTGATAGATGGTAAGGAGACGAGCTTCCACAAGATGAACACTCCGACAGTGTGCAAAAGTTCTTACACAGGAGGGAGATCTTATGGTTCAAGTCCCGGGAGGAGAGAGGAGCAGCCCAGTAGACAGGGGAGAAGCGGCCACGGCAGAGAATCCACGTAGCAGGTAGGGAACAGGAAATGACTGCAGGAGTAAATAATCCACAGGATAACGGGAGAACGAGCAGACAGGAAATTTCACAAGACACGACTTAACAAGACAAAACTAGATAAACAAATAAGAAATCGACTTGACTGGCTAGGCTAGGCTAGGCTAGGCTAGGCTAGGCTAGGCTAGGCTAGGCTAGGCTAGGCTAGGCTAGGCTAGGCTAGGCTAGGCTAGGCTAGGCTAGGCTAGGCTAGGCTAGATCTACTAACAAGTAGCGTGCGTGACAAACTAGAGTAGACGAGAGCACAACGGGAGTGAGAAGTGGTGGGGATTAAGTAAGGGTGAAAATAACCGGACACCAGGTGTAGGCACTGAGGGTAACGAGGGAGTGATGAGTGCAGCTGCTAGACATCAACACACGTAACAGGACACAGCACAGAGACAACACAAGCACGTGCTCACCAGGGTACTGACACATACAGAGTTCATCTGAAGACGTCCAACACACATCTGACTCCATCTTTTATACAGTAACCTCAAGTTGTTTTTCAGTGTTAACCAATCATGTTTCACCTGACATCACCTTCTACCAATCAAGTTTCACATGATATCACCTTTTTTATTAGTCCATCCTCTTTCTGAGTCGCCACCATTTTATCCTACTTAGGTCTTAACCTGCCACGATTATATGTCAGGTTTACTACGGTAGGACTTAACGGTGGTGAGACCCTTTTGAAGTTCTTAAAACAAAAAATATAGATTTTCCTTTAAGCAGGCAAAAACATATCATATTTGTCATTTACTAAAACCTTCCTTGCTTAATGTAGCCCAAAATATACAAAGATTACTGAACACACAAGTGTTCGTGACTTTGTGCAATAAAGTATAGTCTGCAAAGTGTACGTGTAAGGCTAAGCACATGCCTAACGGTTCTGCTTGGTGCTTGACCCATGAGGCTCATAGCCTTTGCTATGAGAGAAGTGTATAAGACCTATAACTAACTTCAATGTACTATTTCATCTAAGAAACTCAATACTATAATAGAAAATACAGGTTACAGGTTAACTTGACGGTATAGCACTTTAACAAATGCAATAGTAGTATACATATTAATTATGCGAGAAATAGTGCACCAGCCAGTTCAGGCTTTATAAACTTACTCTCCATCCTGCCGAGTGTTTGCTTGCTACTCTATAATGTGACGTCTCCACTCCTGCAACCAAGACCCGCCCCATTTTAATTCTGATTGGCTAGTAATGTTTGGTTGGCTGAGAGTGATAGTTGTGTTCCTCTCATAACATTGGAAGGTGTACTTGTGAACTAGAATTGACATCAGGAAGCTTTTTAAAAGTGCTTTTTTAAAGTAAAAAAAAAATTCTGCAGTCGAACGACTCAAGCTGGAGATCCGGCACGAAGTTGAAAAAGCAGATACAAGCAATACAAAAGTAATCCACGTGGCTTCTGGCGACATATTTATGTATTATGAAGTGAATTGATCGGTCAATTTATTAAATATCATCTATGGACTACAGCTTCTGGGACTGAAATTTCGGACCAATATCAATCGCACCCAAGTGTAACTGAAAAAGACTGTCTGAAAAGGTAAAGAAATGCTAAAAAGACGGACCTTGCAACTGAATGATGGTGTAATAAAGCTAACCTTGGTTTTTTCATGCTCTGGTATAAAAATATTGTCTTTTCCCTTTCATCATTTGCAATTTTTGGTAAGCCATCCTGTATTGTTTTTCACAGGTGTTGTGATGGGCTCTAAGTTTCTGGAGGCGACTCCGGTGACAGCTTTGAACCTACAAACCAAACCAAAAAGTAATCTAGTTTTTTCCTTTTGCCATTTATGCCACTTCAAAACTGAATTTTTAAATGAGGACTAAAGTTTTAAAAAAATGATAGTTTTAGAAACAAACTGGCAGACATTAATAAAATCTTTCATCTTGTAGATTAATGATAAAATATATTGATATAGCTTATGTGGAAACTTAACAAACTACTTTCATAAAACTAACTTTCCAAGCTGTTCTAAGCTTTAAAGATGCTCAGTTAAAAACAACAAATCAATAGACTTCAACTATCAAAATATGGCTGATACCAATAACACCATTTTAAAATCACTTGTAGTGTCATGTTCCTGCAAGCACAAGTGTCAAAGACAGTCCAACATCAGGGTCTAACATCTCAATACACTGTATTCTATAATATAATAGTACAATTTAGCAACATATTTATGGTTTTGTAAACTGCTTTAGTGTGATAACACGCAATGAATCCTGCCTGAACTCCGACCCCACATGGCTGCAGGCTGCTAATTAGAAGCAATTTCCTGCTAACTTAAATTAATGTTACCAAAGTTGAGCTAAACATCTTGATGAAGTCAGAGAGATGCAAAATATGTATTTCAGAATGCACAAAATGAGGACAACATTTTAAATTAGACAAAGTGTTGTAACATTCCCTTCTTTTTATAAGGTGTTACTCTGAGGGGGTTCAACAGAAATTCGACTGATACTGACCATAAAACCACTTCATTCAAAGAAATATTCCTTTTATTTCTAAGGGCATATATATATATATATAGAATCCCTCCAACCACCAACGATACACTGAAACAGACAGCACTGATCACAGCACGAATGTGCTAACAAACGAACCCCACATCAAAGTCCAGTCCTCTTTTGTTTGTGAAGATATGGTGATGGTGATGAGATGCGTCCAAGTCCACCAAGTCACTTAGAGAGCGATGCAATGAATACAATCCAACAGTCCAGAATGAAGGCCCAGGTGAAATTAGGCAATGTCACCTCAAAAGTTGTGCAGGTCCACTGATCATAATGACTGCTAATCATAAGTCCTTTATCCTCCCAATCAGAATTCCACTGGTTAGCAGGTAGCACAAAGGCTAACCATGAGGTTTCCTTCTACCTGCTGCCTTCCTCTTCATGGGTTTTTTCCCCCCTTATAACTCATAGCCATCATGCACTAGTGCCCTCCAGTGGCTCCTCCGGGCCTCACACCTAACCCAGATACCCATTTTTGTGCAACCGCCCAAGGCTAAACAATAATAATACACAAGTAACGTTTTACACTGTTACAGTGTATATGCAGATTACTGTAAAAACTGTATTATCATGTACTGATAATCATCAATATCAATAATCAATAAGAGCTGGAAGCAGCACTACCGGGGCCAAGCCCACCCGTTGCTTTACCCAGCATACCCACCACACCCAGACCACACTTCCCCCACATGCCCATTCTGAATTCTGAATGATTTCCTCAGTCCAGTATACCACTTTAACTCTTTTCCCGCCAGCCTCTTTAAAAAAAATGCCAGCCTACACCAGCGTTTTTTAACATTTTCACCCAACTTTAATGGCTCACAGTAAATTTTGTGTAAAGAATATATGGACAAACAATATCTCAAATGAAAGAACAGAGTCTCAGCTTTTAAAGAAAATAAACCGTATTCTTCTATCTTCATTTGTTCGTTTTTTTATCACTCCGTCGATGTTTGTAGGTTTCTTCACAAATGCATCATTTTGATTAAACAGCTGAGATAATTAAGATTGTTTGTCAAAGATTCCGCCCAGATTACATTCAGAACAATCAATAAAAAACGCTAAAACATATACGTTCTAGGTTCTGGGATTCTGTACATTTTTTTTTGTTTTGTTTTGTTTTTTGATAAGATGTCTTGCCCGTTTTAAGTGTGCAAGGGTTCGGTGTGAGGTGAGGACAGAGGACCTAGACGCAGACAGTGGGTAATTTAATAATAAATACAAACAGGAAACAAAAGCCCACGAGGGGGTAAAACAACATAACATAAAGGGCACTAACAGCAACAGGAACGAAGACTAACTAAACTAACAGGACTACACTAAAACACTTTACATACTACAGAAGACTAAACTTACAAACATGAAACAAACAACAAAGGACAATCAACAAAGGACAATGAACCAGCCCAGGACAATAAAGACAAGGTCAATAAATAGTGAGAATAATCAATAGTGGACAGGTTTGGGGCATAATTAATTAGCAGGAAATAGTGAGACAAAAGGGGGGAAACACAGACGAGACTCAGAGAGAGAGTATGGTGTTCAAAGAGGCCCAAAAACCTCTCTCTCTACAAGAAACAAGGGATCCCGTCCTGGTTCTGCCACAAGACCAAGAAATATAAGACATGATGAGGCAGAACCCTGACAACGTGTTCATGGTTTGTTCATGGTCTGATCTGTACAGTTTTATTACTGAAAGGTACACAATACTGATGCAAAGTAATTCACACGATTTGTGATACACACCACACAGTGTTTCAATAGCAACCCCTTAATTAAAAACTATATATCGCTTTCTTTGTGGCGAGCTCTGGTGGACAGCTTTCGCTTATGGCCACACCACCCTGAGCAGGCCTGATCTTGGAAGCCAAGCAGGGTCGGGCCTGGTCAGTACATGAAGCGGAGACCAGCTGGGAATACCAGATGCTGTAAGCTTTAGTATTTTACTCTAGTGGCCTTTTGGCCGCTTTCTTTATGCAGCGAGCTTGGGAGGTCAGCTTTTGCTTTTCGCCTAAACAGAACAAAGAATATGAGGTGACTTTAGAAAACGTGGATGATGTTGACTTGCTGGAAGAGGAAATAAGGATAAAGGAAGTGAACTGCCAAGTAAAGAGACTACAAAATAGAGACTATGTCGTCTTGTTTATGCACCTGCCCGCGTACATAGACGATCGAGAAATTTTAAATAAACTTGAAGGGTGGGTTGTTACCCCAATAACTGAAATAAGAAGACGTATGTATCCAGGCACGAACGTTGAAGACAGTAAGAGGTTTGTAAAATCTGGTTCCCCAAAGAAGTTGTCTCTCTCCGGTACAGCACTAAGCTGGAAACAGCTGATGGCAGCAGTTCTTCAGGGTGACAAACATCAGATTAAAACCTGCCGGCTGTGCATGTTCCCTGATCACATCATGAAAGATTGCCCAGTGTATCAGTGCTACAAATGCGAGGAGAGAGGATACTTTGCTAGAGATTGCAATGCGATTAAGTGCCTGGACTGTAAAAAAGTTTAATTAAGTGTAGAGATTGATCGTTTTCCCGATAATTTTCCCGATTTTTAATACATTTTCCTTCATCAGGAATATGTTTTCTTACATCGGATTCACCGATTTCCATCTTGTGGCCGTTTAGAGAATTACATGCAGGACCGTCACTTCAGCAAAGCCTCTGATGGGAGACGCGACAGAAAGAAAAGCGAGCACAGGTTATGTATATTCACTTTCTTTAATAATACACTCATATTAAATACGAGAGCAATTAATGCACAAATGAGATGTTTCATTTAATGCCTGATATGTTGTTTATGCAGCTTCGTTAATTCAATTCAAGTTTATTTATATAGCGCTTTTCACAATGTGTATTGTTTCAAAGCAGCTTTACAGGGGCAAACAGGAAAAACAGAAAAGTTAAAACACAGCACAGTGCATGGTGTTTATACAACGAGTAAGATCATTCTAATAAATAATATCTAATTTCTAATTAAATAAATAAATGAATGAATGCAGTCTCTCGGTGAGCAGGCCAACACTGCCCTGCTGTGGCGAGGAACCCAAACTCCAATGATTGATTAATGGAGAAAAAAACCTCGGGAGAAACCAGGCTCAACCGGGAGGGCCAGATCCCCTCTGATGTGTCATAGCTGCACTCAAACTGCTGACATGTGATTTAAGTTTAGCATTTAATACCAAATAGTGTAACTTCAGCATTAATAAGACAAATAGTCCGTCTTTGCTCTTGGTTGGGGATGTAGTGGTCTGAGCTGGGATGATCCGATGGGCATATTTCTCTTGGCCTTAGATGGAGCTGGGATGGTCAGTCAGTCTGCAGCTGTAGCTGGCGTAATCTCAATTGGGGATGGGCATCTGTCGGTCGTCTGGACATGGTGGAACTTCTTCCTACCTCGGGATGGCTATTCAGGGCTTTGTAAGTAATTAAAAGAATTTTAAAATCAATATGATACTTAATGGGTAGCCAGTGAAGCGATGATAAAACTGGGGTCATGTGATCGTATTTTCTTTGGTCACAAATGCATGAATAAGCTTTTCTGCGTCTGCAACACACAAACTATTTCGTAATTTGGCAACATTTCTAAGGTGGAAGAAGGCTGTTTTTGTGATATTTGAGATGTGATTTTTAAATGACAGGTTGCCGTCTAATATAACGCCTAGGTCTTTAACTGTTATTTTTGGAGTAACAGTGCAGCTTTCAATTAGCAGGGTGTAATCGGAGATATTCTGTTTACTTGATTTTGGTGCTATAAGTAATATTTCTGTTTTGCTAGAGTTTAAAAGGAGGAAATTACTAGTCATCCAATGTTTTATGTCCTCGATGCACTCTGCCAGTTTGGATAGCTTAAAGGAATCATCTGGTATAAAAATAATATTTTTATAATTACATTTTGTCTGTGAAAGGAGTAGAACCAAGAAACGTTCACCAAATCAAAACATTCTGGCCGAATGATGTGACTGGTCATGAAAACATTTTCAGCCGACGTATTTTGGACACCACTATGCACCCTGTTCACGCTGACATCACACGTCACCAGTGCGCTCACGTCCACTGTGTCAATGTAGGGAGAATGGCAGACAATCTGCAACAATCAAACTTTCCTGCGGAACTGACAACAAGTAAATCTACAAATCAAGCTCATGAAGAGACTGTGAAAATCAGTCAACAATTACTTTGACAAAGAAGACAAAAAGCACATGATCGTGTCTCAGTCTACCCATTGTTTTCATAAAAAGCCAACCCACAGATGTTGGATGAATTAAAACCTTATTTCACTATATCATTTATATGCATTTTTTTGGAAATAACTGTGAAATTAATATCTAGCACACGTCCATTATATTTGTATGGGGAAAACCACTGTAGTGACTGGAGCATTAAGAGGAAAGCAATTAAACCCCCTCACCCCCTTTTGTCCTGGTTTCTAGATACCATCATCATAAGACCATAGCAAGCATGGCTCCATGGGTCTGGTTTTGGTCTTTTGAACTCTCACAGAGAGTGTGATGACCATTTGGTTCCTCTGTAGGATATTTACGACTCCTTAGCTTCATAGCATTGGTGATAAGTTTCAGCCTCAGATGTTAAGTAAGAGATGAGACAAAGCAGAGAACTTCTCTGACAGAAAGGGACTTTATTTGATTTAAACTATCCTTTTCTGTAAATGTCTTGGTTGGCGCTCATGCCATTTTAAGTACTCTGTAACTCTTGAATATACAAGTTTTGATTTAGGGTTCATTTGATGTATTCAAACATTGGAATGATTCACAGTTCAATGCCTTGCATGTTTCATATGTAACTACAACTCTCCGAATTCCCTATATAATGAGTATACTGTTATAAAACCATACTATGTCCATAACTTAGTTTAGGCATTAAATGCAAACTGACCATCCTGTCAGAGGCGCCATGAGAAACAAAGGAACTTTCTCTGTCAATCACACTTTCATGGCGTTGGCCCAAAGACCGTCTGGGGGCAGGGCAGGTATGCATTTAAAACACCATCACCGATCCACTTCGAGGTAGATACCTTTTTTGAATTAGGAATTGGAAGGGAAAGAAAGAGGACGCGGAGGACAATCCAAGGGACACCCCGCTTGGGGCTCCCCCCTGGGCAGTCCCATTCCCAGATATCAAACGTATGTGGGCCACTTCAGCCAATGATGTGGCACTTCAGGTCTTCTTGTGGCCCGGACAAAGTGGACGTGAACCTTAAGTGTCCCACATGTAAAGTAGCAAATATGGCCCAAATATAGCAAGACAGATGTGGGCCTTTTTTGGCAAAGATGCTGTACTCACAGCAATTTGTAATCTAAATGTGAACCTAACATGTGGGTTTGAGCTATAGTGGCCCAATTGTAATGTCCCAAATATGTGACATCTGCTTCTTTGTAGAAGAAAGAGAAAAGGAGGAGCACTGCCAGAAACATGTTTGGAGGGTCGCACAGACCTCTGTGCAAAAAGAGTTCTAAACTTGTTTAAGGTTTTGCCAAAAGAGTGAAGGAATGGGTTTAGACCACTGGACATTTAGCTATGAGAATGGAGATGAATGTTAGCAATTCAGAATAACTGTAAATGATCAGTGGGGTATTTTGAGCTGAATCTTCTGTCAGGTTCTGCCCTTTTAGTTTGTTTATTTTTATTTTTTGGGGTTGTTTTTGTTTTTTACTGGTGGGGTTAGTGAAACCTGATCAGTGAAGTTAAGCTGATCATCGATCACAACTCCCAGGTTTCTGGCCGTTCAGGAAGATGTGATTGTTGATGAGCCCAGATGAATGGATAAATTGTGATGAAACTTTGTGTTGTCCGGGATTACAAGCAGTTCTGTTTTAGCAAGGTTCAAGGTTGACCATGTTGAAAACCATTGCTCATTCTTTCTTCACAAAGGGTGCAAACAAAATCTGGATCACTCAACCATTGCACCAACAGCATTTTGGTTAAAAACAACATTAACAAGATTAGCCTTCATATGACATATGAACCACACATTCCAGTACAGTACAATGTACACATGCCATCTACTGACATGTAAATAAACATGACATGTACTGATGTAAATAAAGTAAAAATAATTTGTTTTTATTCTATAATAACATATTTTGTTACTATGTTTTATGTGAAAAAATATTTAAACTTAAAAAGCTTAAAAATAAAAGTTCATAATTTATGTAATGCTCCCAGTTTTTTAAGGGCAGTGTTTTATAAATAATATGTATATTTTCTGAATGAAAATTGTTGACAGTGTTATGTTGGTTTATTTTAAAACATATTTGAAATATTTTGTTGGTCTGAGAGAGTTTTGGAGGTGAAATTAAATGGTTTGGCCATTTAGGAGGCGGGAACCGGCAAACATTTAAACATTTAATAAAGTAATATAACAGCCGGCGGCCCCTGACGGACGACCGCCGGCGAACAAAACATAATATAAATACAAACATAACATAAGTTCGGGCCCGGTCCTCTCTCTTCGACGGTCCGGTCGCTCGTTCCTTTTATGCTCCCATCTCCTACGTGATTCGAGCCCGGTGTGCGCACAGCTGGCGCTAATTCACAATTACTCACCGGACTCGAACCACGGTCTCGCCCCGCCTACTCTACTACATAGACTATGCATTTTTTTTATTAGAAGACACACAAATTGTAGTCGATTGTCACAATTTATCATTTCTAATGTGCTTGCACCATGTTAATCAATTTATGTAGCCGCTAACTTGGATAAAGACAGTTTTATAAGCATATTTAAATGTGGTGGGGGAAAAATGAGGAATGCAATCCTACATTTTCCAGATCTCCACATGAACCCCATTTCCTCTACCTCATCCCCACCATCCGCGTGCTTCTTCATAAAAGTAGCAACGTAGCCTTAATTTTGTGGGACACAGAGCTCTGTTTTCCCAACTATATAGACAAAATTGGGTTCCAGCAGTGTTCCCAAATGCTAAATGTGGCGTAATTCATTAAAATTAAATTTAGTATTCACCTTAATAAAGTGTATTATGAAAACATCCTAAAACATGAATGCAAAGCACATCCAAAAAGGGTATTTTGTTTGCAGTCTGATCCACAGAAAGAATTTTACAATTAATTTGTAACTTGGTCCTATGGCTTTTTTGCAGTAATATTACAGTTATGATTTGTTTTCCTTAAATATATAATTATTCTAACTTTTTTTTCAGTTTTCACTAGCTGTTTTTTTTCTTGATATAATCAAAACCTTTGGTGGTGTAACAGCAAATTACAGCATTAACAACATTATGTGTGGCCTTGAGTGCTTTATTTATAATATATAGTCTCATTGTTACGTTTTTATTGATTCTGTTTTTTAGGAACTGTCAGAAAGAACATACTAACATCGACGGCCACTGACCAAGAAATAGAATTATATATTAAAAAATGGCTTCACCTGGCTGGTGACCGTGATGGTGGGAGACGCGAAAGAGAGAAACGGAGGAGTGCCCAAGATACACGTAAGGCAGTTACATTGTTTTTGTGCTATATCTGTAATAATTAACATAGTAATATGGTCTTTGATTGGCTTTAAGGTGTGCATTAAACCATTTATTAGGACAAAGTCAACTTTTTTACCACAAAACAAAATGTGGTACTTGAGGCTTAAATATGAAACAGTCACTCAAATACCTAATCTTTAGACCAAGTATGTCAAACTAAAAGCAGATTACATGCCTAAATTCAGCTTGTCACTGTAAAACAAACATTTTGCAAAATTCTGAACACAATTCTCTACATAACACAAATTATTCTACTCTTACAGCTCTTTTGTTTTATTTGAGGAATACAGCAATTTAAATGGAATACTTATTTTATGATAACCTACATCCAACAGTCATGTTTGCAAGCTCTTGTAATTGGTTCACTAAGAAATCAAATCTGTGTTTTGAGAAATATTTTTACCCCCCTGCATTTCTATTATGTATACAAATATTTCATACATTTTGTGTGAAATTGAAGTGTTAAATAAAATTACTGCGGCATAATTCTGGATATACTTAAAAACACTTTTGTTTGTTTTATACTAAGATCGCAATTCTGAATGACATCAAGCAGCACTTGTAATTAAACAATTTAAAATATAATAATAAAATGGTTTGTATGAAATATTTCAGTTTGTTTAATTATTTACACACTAAAAGTGTTAATTGAGTCTGAGTCAGTTAAACTATTCACTCATAGTGTGTTCTTTTTTATAAATGTGGCTCTCAACTCTGATGCTGATGATGATGATCTTAGAACGTTGATCAATCTATACACTTAATATTTCTATTAACTATTAACTATTTCACGTTAATATGTATGTCTGTTATTGTTTATAATTTCCTATATCTGTTATTAATGTGGTAGAATCGAGTGCGAGAGGTTTTCTCTTAATTTAAAATAATTAATAAAATTGTATTTTATTAAAAGCGCTTTTGACATGCCATAGATTTAAAAGAAAATCAAGAAAACAAAAAGGCTACATAAATCTATTTATGTATGCTTTTGCAAGAAGTATGTGACATTTTGTATCCATATTTGGTGGTATTGTGTATGAAGTTTTGAGAAGTGGAGCCATAGTTCAGAAAAGTTGTGTTTAAGCAATTTGAATCAAACTATATTTATTGTTTAAAATTTTAGAAAATATTTTGAATTTTTTTTAAAAACATCAGTTTAAATGTACTGTTTAGTGACACACACCATGTTAGAATCTGTCACCATATTAGGGATTTGTACACATGGTGAAATCTATCTAGGATGAAATTTATTTAATGTTTAACCATTCTGTTAAAGAATTTTAAACATGCATTAAATCGTTTAATTTCTAAATTGTGTGTGTCAACAATTTATTTTATTTGTGTATTCCTTAAAAGGCCCGCAAGACTGCCATGGAGCTGATGGGCCCAGTCAAGGAGTTCATTAAAACGTGTATTTGGATGGTTCCTGTCTAATTAATAGTCTTATAAGATGACTTAACACCATTTTTGTGTTTTATTTGTTTTAATTGTTATTGTTCTTTTTTGCATATTCAGATTGCTTCCCAGTTTTGGATGTGTAATCATGCAATGTTTGTTTTTGGCAATATTAATAAATTAAGCAGTTGTTTTCAAAAAATGCTTCTGAATTATCTGTTGTAACTTATCTTAACATTTTCCAGAGTAAGTTTTGTATGTTTGTGTTTATTATATTGTTATGCAGACGTATTAGCATTAGCTTACTTTACTTGACAGTGATTTTTTCGGCATTTCGTAATCTTTTCAATACAATTGTTCATGCTAAAGCATTCTTAAGATTTGGGCCAGATCTGCTTCATTTGTTTTGTGTTTGGCTGACATGTGGCATTGCTAAGGCTTTCTTGTGTGTGAGACATGGCGAACAGGAGTGAACCACCAAAGTGCCATCATTCCATGCTGTATGTGGGCCGGAGCAAGGTGTTGGATCTGGGCCAAATCTGGGCCAAAATTAAATTTACTGTTGCCCAGATTTGGGCCAGATCTGCTTTATTTGTTCTGTGTTTGGCGGACATATGGCATTGCTAAGGCTTTCTTTTGGTTGATATCTGGCAAACAAGGGCGGAACCCTCAAGTGCCATCATTCCATGCCAACAGTGGGCCTGATGAATGTGTCTAATGTGAGCCAGATCTGGGCCACATCAATTTTGCTATTTGGGTTTGGCCATGGAACTTTGGACTCAGAACCCAAACTCAGTGTTTCAACAGGACTGCATTCTGAAACCATTCAAGATTTCCGTCCACGCGCATACGGATATTGGTCCAACACCGAGATTGCAAGTATCCATCTCTAAATATAGAGTAGCTGCGTTAAGAGCGTGCCTCTTTGTTAAAGATGATTTTATTGGTTTTCAGACATGTTTTAACCTGCCTCGCGGCAATGCCCTCTCACTCACTCTCATTCTCACTCTCCCTCTCTCTCTGTGCTTCCTGGCGCGTTTGTGTTTCATGTATTTGTTTGTCGTCATTATGTTTACCATGTAGAGTAGGGTTTAATAAAAACCATAAAGGCATTTATGATGGGTTCTCTGTGTTCACACTCACAAACGGGTCACTTAAACTGTGTTTTGATCTATGCTACCTCTGCTCTTAATTCTGTTCGGTAAAGTCACGTTATGGTCATGAGATAACGTTAGTGTATAAATCATCAATGCATTTGTTGGACGAATGCATATAGGATTTTTATCACTATACTGCTAATTAGAATTGTAAAATATGTATGTGTAATGACAATTATTATACGTATTTTCCTTTGAACTAAACTAATTCCTTGACTGAAATTGACGTTTTAAATAACTAATTTCATGCATGTGATCTTGATAGATCTGGTGGATAATCTTATTTTGGTGAGTTAAACTCATCCTTATTTTAACATGCAGCTAAAATCACTACACCACTTTGAAGAAAAAATTAATTAAAAAAAGATTTGGTTCTGATTCCTCTTCACCACTTACTTTGTCAAATATATTTGTAATGTTTTTTATGACACAATTGTTTTTGTATGTGAATGTGTGCTGCCATATGTGCTATAATTTCTCAATATTAATGCATGGCTAATCCAAATATTACTCAATTCATAGAATCTTGGGTTTGTAACACTAACAAAAAAACTAGAATTTAACAGTTTACTGCTGTTATATTACTTATGATACTGTTTGAAATGTGTATTTACACATAAAGAGCACATCTGGCATTGGCTAGGTGTAAATCAGATGAGATGATGTGTAAGGGAATTTGTGACTTGAATGACCGCTGCCGTCCTTCAGGCGTTTGTGTGTGAATCGGGTCAGGAATGTAAAATGAGCTGAGTCTTGTTGTGTTTAATCACTTTTTGGGTTCAGCGGTTCTAAAGTTTGTCCAGTGAACATCTTCTAAAATATCACCATCAGATCTCTGCTTTTAGACGAACATGCTGGAACCACAGATGCGGCGCAGATCAATATGACATCATTTCTCTCCATTAGAGAGCGCTTATCATTGCTTTTAGAGCTCTTATATCTATGCAGCTGTGCACGCTTATCGCTGAAGTTTAATTCCTTGTGACTGAACAAAGGGCGCCAATGTCGGTGTGCACATCGACGCGCAAAACATCAGACATAAAAGTGTAAATGAACCGCCCCTTCTCACACCCCTTTCAGACCGTCAGAAACTAGCAGCGGCAGAGCGACGCGATCTCATTCATTCAGTGGAGAGCTGTTGACTTTCAGCGACACGACCAACAGTGACCATTGTCGACAGGAAGTGGTCGTGTCCAGCGACAGGAGTCAAGTGACAAAATTTGAGAATTGTTGAACTCTATGCAAATGATAAGCGACTTTCGCTAGTGATTACCAATAGGAGTAAAGCAGTGGAGCTCACGTCATCCGTCTCTCGTCACTTACTGGATGCAATGCCTTCAATTCATCTGATAGCAAGAGACAAACGACACACAGCGACAAAGTCTCTGGCTGTCTGAACCAGGCTAAAGGCTTTTTTTTTTGGTTTGACGCACTGTGTTAAAGACTGATCGACCAATGAGATCGCCGCTTTGGTTCACATGCCAGGAGTTGCTTTAGAAAACACCACTTGGTGGCACTCAAGGACAAAACGGTCTTGCCGAGCACACATTGGCTGTTTCTCGATTCCAAGAACGCAAAGAATGGACTTGTGTCCTTACTAGAATGGACTTGACAAGATCAGACTCGGGAGTTTAAACTCATGAGGATGCAGACCAGTTATATTAGAAATTGGACAGCAGAGTTCTTGCTGCGTCACTCAGTCAAATAAATGCAATCCTGTTTCACTTAATGGTCCATTTATTTGAATTTACGTTTAGGTTTAAACAAAAAAAAATGAAATAATATGACAAAACACAACAGTGCTTAATGTGGTTCTTACTCCAGTAGAAAGTGCTACGGGACAACATTAAAGGAGCCATTCTTTTGCTGTTTTAGAGGCTTTAGTGATGTTTTTTGGGTGTTTAACTATGGATGTTCTGGTTTCTAATTTCAAAGGTCCCTCCTTCTGAAACGCTCTTATTGGTAAAGCTGACCAGGTCCATTGTGATTCATTCCCCGCTTAGAGTGTGTGTGTGAAGAGGTCCCACCCATATCATATCAGTGAGTTTCCGCTTCTCAGGCTGTTCTGATAGTTCGGTCCCCCTCTCAGTGCACTTGAATTCATAAGCTTTCCCTTTTAGCAATAAACAGTAACAATAGCATCAACTTCACTTCCTCAGTAAAAAACATGCAGCCCCCCTGAAAGAATGTAAACTTCTTATGTCCCCTTGTCTAACAATATTCTATGGTTGAAGAGTCTAGTCGATGGAACACACAGAGTTTCTGGATCCAGGAGACAAAGTTTGACACAGACACAAGTGCTTGTTCAATCAGAGTCCAAAGTTTATTATTTTAGGACTAATACTTATAAGTTTGCATCAGGAGGCGTCATATAAAACCACCAAAACAGTGGAAAATCACCAGACTTTCTGTTTAGTCTTTCCTCCTAAACAATCAGATATGATTACATATTTAATATTACAATAATAAAACAATTGTCCATAGGCATCATTAGGAACCTTGATATGGAGAACAACAGATGCTTATATCAACATAAGACAGCATAAGACATAATACAACTTTCAACGAGGTTAAACAACAAGAAAGTAAGGAGCAAATATTATGAATAGAAGTGAATAATATGAATACATATGATGAATATTGGAATAAACACAGATGCAGTATTTGTGGAGGACAGGACGAAATCCAGATTCTCACAATGGCCACTTTCAGACCAACGGTCTTACAAGCCGTCCTGTGTCCCTTTAAAGAACAAATATATATAGAGTAGTACAAAAGGTTAATACAAAATGTTTAATAAAAGGATAGTTGCATTTGCGTATTTTTATGTGGTTTTCTGGTTTGCAAGCTGCTCTTTGAGGTAAAAGATCAATCGGACTGATTTGTAATAAAAACATAACAACAACAATCATTCTCAATAAAAACGAAAACATAAACATAATAATATCTACTCTTTATCATCTACCGTGCCAATCTCAATTACCGAATCGTCAAGCCCATTATCTCCTTCCATTACATTGTCACGTTCATCAACATTTCTTGGTTCTTCTATCACCGGTATTGGTTCTGGTTCTAACTCATGTGTTTGAACACAATCATTATCATCCTCGTCCGTATCGATGTTATGATCAAATATGGATCCCCAAGTTTGATTCTGATCTTTCGGACGATAACCTTTAGATGTGCGTCTAACCAGCATAGCCTGGTTGACGTCAGTCGTTCTTTTTGCTAACATCATTCGATCGGTTCCTTTGGTTGTAAAGGAAGTAACAGATTTTTTAACACATCCGACCACACACTGCAACATGCATGGCAAAAATAGTAACAAGGCTAAGATGGTCATCACAACTGGAATTACTGTACCGGTTATCCAATATCCCCATCCCCCGGATAGGCTGTCCAACCATTGAAACCATGTTGCATCTACCGGTGTGGGTTCACGAACTGATTCTCTCATGTGCTTCACAACATCGGTGACATTGTCTGCATAATCTGGAATTGAAAAACAACAAGATACTCCTAACATTCTCTGCTGTTAATATATCCAAAGCAAGTCTATGTTGCACGACGGCAACTCTCATTTTCTTTAATTCGTTAGAGATTAAGTTTAAAGCTTGTGCTGTATCATTTTCCAAAGAAAGAACTTGCCACGCCAGACCATTAATTTTGTTCAGAGCAACAGTAGTACCGGTTCCTGTAAACAAACCTGCTAGGGACCATCCCACGCTTAGTCCACGAGTAGTCCATGGATCACTTATCTCATGGCCTGCATAATAGTTTGGCAGTTTTACTTCCCTTTTTTTTTTTTTAGATTAGATTCAACTTTATTGTCATTACACATATACAAGTACAGTGTAACGAAATGTAGTTTAGGTCTAACCAGAAGTGCAATTAGCAAGTGCAGATATACAGTGTGAATAAATACAGAATACGATATTAGGAAAATAATTTACGATGGGCATGTACTATAAAAATATGACAATCGGTATGTTCTATGAACAATATATACAGAAGGCTATATACTGTGAACATTAATGTACAGGAGGTTATGAACAGATAACAATATAGACTATACAATAGTGCAAGTGACTTGAGTGTGCATTAGTTACAGACATTAGCTATTAAAGTTACAGTGCAGTAGATGAGTTAATGTGGTTATTAAAGGTACGGTGCAATACATGAGTAGATGCAGATATACAGTTACAGTGCAGTAGATGAGTTAGTGCAGATATTGAAGCTATAGTGCAATAGATGAGTAGATGCACTTTTATGTCTATTCAAAGATGTGGCCAGATTTGTCTTTTCCATTATGCTAGTTCCTGTGGACAAAATAGCAGCATAACAACAACCTTTCCATTCCCCTGCATCTAAATGGTAATATGCAGTTTCACCACAAACCCACACCATTCCTGGTGAACTGTCTAAGTGTGAAAATGGACATTCAAATCCCTCAGAAGTTTTATTGAGACCCCCGAAGCACGGGGAGAACATGCAAACTCCACACACACAAGTCAGAAGCGGGAATCGAACCCCCAACCCTGGAGGTGTGAGGCGAACGTGCTAACCACTAAGCCACCGTGCCCCCCTGCACACCAATCAATTACTGTAAAATACTTGTGCGAATGTGGCACTGAATTCATAACAGTCAAAACATCAGGCACAATTGGTGCGAGTGGTATGATTAACTGATTAACTGCCCTTAAATCTTTAGTTAATCTCCAAGTTTTCCCATCAGCTTTCATAACAGGATCAATTGGTGTGTTATATGGTGAGTGTGTTTTTTCGAGGACACCCTGCTTGACAAAATTTTCAATCAAATGTTGAATGCCTTGTTCCTTATCTTTAGACGAAGGGTATTGTTTAATGTAGACAGGTTTGTTAGTTTTAAGTTTAGCCCTATAAGGTTCCATGTTAATGAAACCAGTTTCATCCCTGAACTGAGATCATAACAAAGGGTTAATCATGGTGTCCACCCTTGTAGGCACGCTGCCACCGGAGACAGATTGCCCTTGAGCCGCTTATCAGTCCATTTGTAGGCAGAGGATCGACGGATGCCTGTAAACTAGACAGAACGGAAAAAACAACCATGTTATCAGTAAACTTAATGTCCATGCCTAATTTATGCATCATATCACGACCTAAAAGATTTAGTGGAGCACCTGGAATAATTGTGAAATTGTGGAAAAATGGTTTAAGACCAATGGCCTCCACATTACTCGAAAATGTTAGGGTTATCTGACATAAATTAGAACCGACATCTCTCTGTGAGTATCCCTATGCTTGAATGCCACTCAGTTGGATATGAAGCACCCGTGTTCTCATGTCTGCTCTGTGGTGTGTGTGTGCGAAACTTGTGCAACTGTCTGCACTCTCGTTGTAATGGCCCCTCCTTCGCAATGAAAGCAGATTATTTCTGACTTCTTTCTTTGGCTAGGATGCGGCAATTGCGGATTTACAGACGTTTGTTCAATGTTCCTTTTTTCTAGATAGCCTATAAACATGACATTCTCTAAAGTCATATCATGCAAGTTTGAAATCGTTATTCTGATCAATTGCGCTTTTTTATGATTCATGTTATTTAACAGAGTGCTAAAAAAACAGAGGCTTTATGTCATTATTTAATGGCAATTTAGAATCTTCAATCCATGCTTTCTTAATACGCACAAAAATTGAGCAGCTGAGTCTCTCTTGCTGCCTGTTTCAAAAGATAAGACCTGTTGACTCCCTAATTAAATTTATCAAGAAACACTCTTATCTGTTTAAAAAATATTTCAACATCTGTAAAAGTTTCCCAAACAACGTATTTGGGTTTGCCCCTGTATCGCTGTTTGTGATTTTATCATTTTCAATTGATAATTGTGGGGAAGGCAAACTTTTCTTAACGGTCTTTCATTTAGCGTTTTTCTAGCCCTTACCCAGACCATTGAATTTTGAGGGTTTGTAGTTACATTAGTGTAGTAGAGTAGGCGGGGCGAGACCATGGTTCGAGTAATTGTGAATTAGCGCCAGCTGTGCGCACACCGGGCTCGAATCTCGTAGGAGATTGGGAGCATAAAAGGAACGAGCGACCGGACCGTCGAAGAGAGAGGACCGGGCCCGAACTTATGTTATGTTTGTATTTATATTATGTTTTGTTCGCCGGCGGTCGTCCGTGAGGGGCCGCCGGCTGTTATATTACTTTATTAAATGTTTAAATGTTTGCCGTTTCCCGCCTCCTTCCTTCCATTTTATTGCGATGTATTACATTGGTGCCGAAACCCGGGAGGAAGGAGAGACATGCTGTCGGAGAGTCCTCGCCACCGAGTGGCCTCGCGGTGCCGGAGAGTTCGGGCAGCGCGGACGAAGGGCGTCCGCCAGTGGCTGCCCGAAGCGGTGGCTCTGGGGAAACGGAAGTGCACAGTGCGGCCACCGTCAAAGCTTCGGTGGAACGGCGACCTTTGCTGCCGCGCCCCTGGGTCGAGGTGGGGTGGCTTTCGTCCAAGTGGGAGCGGGGGGGTTGCCGCCGTCCGCCAGAGGCCGGAGCCTGTGTCTGTCCCCCGAGGGGGGAGGAGCAGGGGGCGGAAGTGCCGGGTGAGCCACCGCCTGCCAGAGGCCAGAGCCTGCGTCCGTCCGCCCAAGGGGGAGGAACAGGGGACGGGGAACCCGCCCCGACTCCCGGATAAAGCAGGAGCCACCGCCGGCCGCCAGGGGGCGGACGGTCGAGCCGTCCATCGAAGCCCCAGGGCCACCGCAAGGCACCGCGAAGGAGAGTACTCCGGCTGGTTGAGGAACGAGCGGCAGCATGTCGGGGAACCGGATTTTTTATTTTTTTCCTCTCTCCCCTCTCTCTTTCCGGTCGCTCCGAGGGCTCCCGTCTCCGTTGTCTCGTCTCGTCGCTGCATACCCCCCACCCCACCCCCCCTAGGGAGGGGGAGGGAGCTTGCACAGTCGCGGGGGTACCCCCCGGCCTGTGAGGGGTGATGGGGGTATGTAGTAGAGTAGGCGGGGCGAGACCGTGGTTCGAGTCCGGTGAGTAATTGTGAATTAGCGCCAGCTGTGCGCACACCGGGCTCGAATCTCGTAGGAGATTGGGAGCATAAAAGGAACGAGCGACCGGACCGTCGAAGAGAGAGGACCGGGCCCGAACTTATCTTATGTTTGTATTTATATTATGTTTTGTTCGCCGGCGGTCGTCCGTGAGGGGCCGCCGGCTGTTATATTACTTTATTAAATGTTTAAATGTTTGCCGGTTCCCGCCTCCTTCCTTCCATTTTATTGCGATGTATTACAATTAGGTTTATCAATTAATTAATCCGGTTTTATCTCTTTTGGTTTTATCGACAGTGATGGTGCAGAGGGAGAAGTCTGTTTTTGGCAAGGGGCAGTTTTGATTTGCATACGCAACAATTTTTGTTTGTTCCGGTTTCCAAAACCTTTTTCATGTCTTTCCATACTGCATAAGGTTTATTCATGTATGGATAATCCCATGTTGGGTCTCCCTAGCATCCCCTTTGCCAATAACATACACTCATCAGAAAAGGACCCTTCCCTCGGATAGGGAATATTAATTTTTCGGTTTTATTCCCTCCGACCATCCTGCGAGATTGCTAACATATGGATCTGTATAAAATCCCTGATTATTTCTGTACATACAGGCAACTGCCGTTTCGCCCGGCAGTGGCCTCGAAACAGAATTTCCCATCTAACACTTCGATCCCAAATTACAGTGTGATCAAGACTGCATTAACCATTCATATTCGTGCGTTAATAATTCTTTTATTAATTACTGTCGCAAGCCTCGCTGTCACAACAATGGGAGAATCAACACCCACTAACATGAATTTAAACACACAAGAATCCTACAGGGTAAGAGTTAGATTTCTGTAAGTCATAAAGAACTGTATAGAAAAACACTTACCCCTTTTATGTAGGACTGTGACCGATCGTCAGTGCGCCCCACAGGTCTTTGTTCTCTTTGGTTCAATGAGAGAAGAGTCTCCCCTCAGACGAGCCCCCAACTGAAAGAATGTAAACTTCTTATGTCCCCTTGTCTTAACAATATTATACGGTTGAAGAGTCTAGTCGACGGAACACACAGAGTATTCAGGATCCTGGCGACAAAGTTTGACACAGACACAAGTGCTTGTTCAATCAGAGTCCAAAGTTTATTATTTTAGGACTAATACTTATAAGTTTGCATCAGGTGGCGTCACATAAAACCACCAAAACAGTGGAAAATCACCAGACTTTCTGTTTAGTCTTTCCTCCTAAACAATCAGATATGATTTCATATTCAATATTACAATAATAAAACAATTGTCCATAGGCATCATTAGGAACCTTGATATGGTGAACAACAGATGCTTATATCAACATAAGACAGCATAAGACATAATACAACTGTCAACGAGGTTAAACAACAAGAAAGTAAGGAGCAAATATTATGAATAGAAGTGAATAATAAGAATACATATGATGAATATTGGAATAGACACAGATTCAGTATTTGTGGAGGACAGGACGAAATCCAGATTCTTTTTTAAGGCACTATGAAGTCCGGGCTGTAAAACCCGGAAGACATCTCGGTTAGAGGGACAGGTTCCGGGTTTGCCCGGAAGGGCGGCAACCTCGGCCTGAGCACGGGAGGATTCTCGACCCAAAACTTGGCGGGCGCCTGGCGAAACTGGATCGCATGCCATAGGAGGCTGGTTTTGGAGGGACCCCGGGCAGGTTGACTGCTCTGCCTACTTACCGGCTTGGTGTTACCGCCCTAAGTTTCCATCAGTGGAAGGGCTCGAAGAGATAATAGCTGCAACATGTGCCGCACAGGTTCCGAAGAACAAAGTATAATTGAATGACCGCCGCCATGTTCCTCCAGAATGGTGTTGAATGCAGAGCAGTAGTCTATAAACAGCATTCTCACATATGTGTTCCTAGATGGGAACTTTGAATTGGAACAATGCTCAGGCTCCAACTGATGACATTTCAAATGTCCACAAGAACACGATACAGACAAGAACGCATATTGAGAAATGGCCATTGATACCAATGACGAAAAGGACGTTCGTAGACGAAGAAGATGCATCGAGGCAAGATAATTTTTTCTTCTGTGTGACAAATTGAGCAGCTTCACCTTGTGTTCCGGGGTATTTCTGTTTTTCATTAAGTGCCATCTAATGTCACGGAGTGAATTTGCACGTTCACTCGGCTCATCGCTAGTGAAAATGTCATATTCATGGTGTCCCTAAAGATGTGAGCACTTTCAAATGAATTACGCTCTGTCGTCTCTGAATCCAGACTTTAACTGTGTCTGAATTTTGAAATTTGAGTGTTCATCCAATGTACACTCGCTGTCTCGTATTTCCCATGATACAACGCCAATCAACCATCTGATAAGAATCTGCTGGAGGAGAGTGACTGTTAATGCCATGCATCTGCGTTTATACACGGGTGTTTGTTGTTTTTGACAGTTTTTTTTTTTGAATAAACAGATGAATTGAATGTCAAATGTAGCAGTGTTTTATTTTAAATATATCAAGTCATTTTATTACAGCAAACCTAATACATGTAATAGTTAATCAATGTGGCACACATTTGTTTTGTTTTCTTTACTTAAAACTAATACAATAAACGTGACAAATAATGTAAAAAATTAACTTTAGCATTTTACAAAATAATCCATGAAAGTGTGATATAAGCGTTATGATGAATGTAGATGATGGATATATTACATCAGTGTCAGAAACTTTTCACTCATTTTCAATTCTTCCCCATGTAGTGGACTATTTAGCATTCACTATAAAGGAAATAGTGCACGAGTGAACCAGCGAGTGAATTCAGACGCAGCTCTATTTTCTCCTGATCAGCATCTTAAAGGATTCAAGAGTATGATTTTATTGATTGACAATAATGATCGCAGAGCTTTTCAAAAATATGAGCCGTCGATTTGTGCTTTATATTTTTCAGTAAACCTAAAATAGAACGGTCAGTGCAGAATCAAATCACTCTCCTTTCAAGCCAACTGCTAAAATGTAGTCCCTTTTATGCTTTATCTCAAAGACACAAGGAAAAAAGTTTAGCCTTATAGCTAACTAACTTGGCCACTGTTTGTGAGGAGTGAGGGAGTGGGTCGAGTTTCAGATAAGGGGCGGTGCTTCCAGTTTCACTTCCTGTCTCTGCGATTTTAACTTCACTTCAGTCTGAGTGACTGTTGTCTGTCTGATTGAATGTGTCTCTTCTCTACTGGAATAAGAAACAGTGTAACACATCGGTAGGAGAATTCCTAACTATACTGTTTACTATCAAGACACCAATAAGGGTCTTTCTGTTGTTTACATTTGTGTCTCTAACCTTACTAAAATCATCCATGATTTCATTTGCAAAAACAGATGTTCAAAAATCATGTTTTTTTGTGCATTCCGAGTAATGCCAATTAAATTGCAGTTGGGTTGTTTTGATTAAGTATTAATAACTAACAGAATAAAAGACAATACAAACCAAAAAGAAAAGTTTTCAAATGTGTTTAAAACAAGTTATCTGTTATGGCATATTGATAACCATTTGTATCAGCACTGTATTACAAAAAATCCTCTAGTTGAACTGCCTTCTGTAGTAAATGTGTGGTGACCACAGTTTACTTGAATAACCATAGATTTCTGCTTTTCAATTTTGCCAATGACATCTCTTGACACACCTCCTCATAAGTGTTTTTATTTACATTATTATAATTAATCTCTCTCTCTCTCTCTCTCTCTCTCTCTCTCTGTGCGCGTGCGCGAGTGTGGGGCGAGTGAAGTGTGGCTGTGAGAGCGTGTGCAGGTGCGTTTGCAAACTTTTCCTTCTTTTGTCTGTCTTTCACTTAAAAAAATACACAAATTAATTTGTTTTTGAGTGTAAGGACTGTTTGTGAGTGGGGCGCCATAGCGCTTTCGGTTTCGCGAAAGCATGGCAGGTGCCAGCTCGGGTGTTTTAGAGTCACTTACTAGGCGTCATGGTGTGAAAGTAGCGTCAGCTACAAGTATAGAAGAATGTTGTTTAGCGGCAGGTAAAGTGGTGGGTTACGACTCTATCTTGTCGGCATCCAAGATGAACAATGCCATCGTGATGTTTTTGAGTGCATTGGAAAAAGCAAACGATTTAGTGGAGCGTGGTTTAGTGCTAAACGATGCGTTCATTTCCGTGCTTCCCCTTTCAATGCCATCTAAGAAAGTGACTTTGTCTAATGTGCCACCTTTTGTAAAAGATGATTTCTTAGTGAATATGCTATCTCGATATGGTTTCACCAATTAAAAAGATACCACTCAGAAATGTTTCTCCCTTATTGAAACATGTAGTTTCTTTTAGGAGATATGCATTCATGATACTGAATGACAATGGTGAGCTTGATGTGTCTTTTAGTTTTCGTATGGATGATTTTGACTATCAAATCTATGCAACTACTGTTAAGATGAGGTGTTTTGGCTGTGGCAGGGCAGATCACCTGGTGCGTTCATGCCCAGACAAAGTAGAAAAGGCTGTGAATGATGAAACAGTTAGACTACAAACCTCATCAGAATTAATGGAAGAAACAGGTGTTGATAAGCTTCTTGTAAATGTTACAAAAGAAGCAGACAAAGATTTAGTTGTGAACGGTGATAAGAGTGTACCAGAGGCTGTAAACAGGTCTGAATCCTCTATTCCTGTGGAACCAGTGGACAGTCTGGTTGTTCAAATGGAAAGTGAAATACAAACCAGTAATGTTCAAGAGGGAAAGAAAGACTCTGTTTTTGTTTTGGATGTAAATCTCACAGAAACAGAAACCTCACAGTCTTTTAAGGTACCCCTGAAAAGGAAGATGACAAAAAATGAAGGGGCTGCAAAGATAGTGAAAAAAGTAGATGTGAGTGAGATGGCAGATGAAGGAGATGAAAGTGATGAATATTCATCTGATTCCAGCAGTGTTTTGTCTCAATCTGAGTATCAAGTTCAGGGTTATGACATTCAAAGCATTAAACTGTTTTTGAAAATCACGAAAAATAAACGGAATGTAAATGTCGAGAAGTTTTTCCAAAATACTTTGTTGTTTGTGGAGAAATAAAGGAGTTTAATGAGTGAGGGATGTTTCACTGATCGGGAATTGTACCGATTGAAGAAAATTGTCAGAAAGCTTAGAATCGAAAATAGTAATAATGAAGAAGACTAATTTCCTGGTTTCCACGGTCATAGCTGCTGTGCTTGTATGGGGATTTTTTTTGTTTTTCTTTTCTTTTAAGATGAGTAATATTAATATTGCATCCCTGAATGTCAATGGAGCAAGGGACAGCAAAAAAAGAGCGGAGATCTTTGAGTTTGTTAAACAAAAACATTTTGATGTGATTTTATTGCAAGAGACCCATAGTGATGCACAAAATGCAGCATTTTGGGCAATGGAATGGGAGGGGCTCTCTTTTTTGAGTCACAATAACTCACTTAGTGCAGAGGTTGCTGTTCTTTTTTCTAAATACTTTACACCTGTTTCTTATGAGGTGGAAGAAATTCTAAAAGTTTTAGAGATTAGGACAGTGTTTGAAAACGAAGTTTTTTTTTTTTTCAATATATATATGCCCCAACTGCATCAGTTGAAAGAATAGCTTTCTTAGATGTGTTATGTTTAGCTTTACAAAAATGTAGTAGTGATGATTTTTTACTGCTTGGTGGTGATTTTAATTGTACTGAACAGAATATTGACAGAAATCACCTTGAACCGCATATGTCATCACGAAAAAGGCTAATACAACTAATTAAAACTCATGAGCTTAATGATGTATGGAGGAATTTTAGGAACACAAAAACAACTTTCAACTCAATACAAAAATGGTGGGACTATGGAAAAGTCCAAATTAAACAGTTTAGTCAGCAATATACAAAGAATTTCACAAAAAATATAGAAAGGTCAATGAAAATTTTAGAGATGGATATTATTAATTTGGAAGAACGACTACAATCTACTGGAGATTGGACATTTACGAGGAAGATTTCTGAGAAAAAATCCAAACTAAATAAAATTTTAGAGATGAGAGCACAAGGGTCTTTGATCAGGTCTCGTTTTCAAAGCATTGAAGAAATGGAAAAAAAAAATTTGGACTTGAGAAAAAGAATGGTAGAAAAAGAGTTTACAATTCATTAAGATCTGAGTCGGGGAGAATGTTAACAGATGCTAATGAGCTGAACGTAGAAGAAAACTTTAATTCTTCTTTCTTAGAAAACTTACCTCAAGTCTCTACTGAGTCAAATAAGGATCTTAGTGGTGAACTAAGTATAGAGGAGCTTAAAAAAGCACTTCAAAGTATGGAGACTGGAAAGGCCCCAGGTATAGATGGTCTGTCAGTTGAGTTTTTTAAAACTTTTTGGTCAGTGGTGGGGGAGGATTTGCTTCAGGTTTTAAATGACAGTTTTAAAAATGGACATTTGCCGTTAAGCTGTCGGAGAGCTATTCTTACCCTTTTACCAAAAAAAGGAGACCTAACAGATAAAAAATGCTGGAGACCAGTTTCGGTTTTATGTAGTGACTATAAAGTACTCTCAAAAGCACTTGCTAACAGAATTGAAGGTGTTTTAGAGCAGGTGATTCACTCTGATCAGACATATTGTATTCCTAATAGATCAATTTTTGACAATATTGCACTTGTACGGGATATATTTGATCTTGCACAAATGAAGGATATTGATGTAGGCCTGATCTCCTTAGATCAGGAAAAGGCTTTCGATAGAGTTGAACACCAATATTTGTTTAAAACCCGGGAAGCCCATGGCTTCAAAAAAGATTTTGTGAAAAAAATCAGTGTTATATAATAATATTGAGAGTATTATTAAGGTTAACGGTGGCTTATGTGCTCCCTTTGAAGTGAAAAGAGGTGTGAGACAGGGTTGTCCTCTGTCGGGTATGTTATATTCTGTGGCCATTGAACCATTTTTACATAAGGTAAGAGAAAACATTAAAGGTTTGATTTTACCATATTCTGGTAAAAATGTTTCCCTGTCAGCATATGCTGATGATGTAGTGATTTTTATTAGTAATCAAAAGGATGTCGAAACAGTGGTAAATATTTTAAATGATTTTAAAGAAATATCATCAGCTACAGTTAATTGGGCCAAGAGTGAAGCAATTTTGTTTGGACAATGGTCACAGGGTGTTCCAATACTCCCAAATGGTTTACTTTGGTCTAAAGGAGGTTTTAAATACCTGGGTGTTTTTCTTGGAGAAGGTTCCATTGTAAAGAAAAACTGGGAAAATGTTCTTGAAAATGTAAAAGGAAGATTAAATAAATGGAAGTGGCTGATTCCAAGAATGTCCTACATGGGGCGTATTCTTATTATAAACAACCTTGTGGCCTCCTCTTTGTGGCATCGCTTAGCCTGCCTGGATCCCCCTTTAAATCTACTTGTAGAGATTCAGAAAGCCCTGGTAGACTTTTTATGGAAAAATTACATTGGGTATCCCAAAGTGTCCCTGCGATGGGTTGGCACTCCATCCAGGGTGTATCCTGCCTTGATGCCCGATGACTCCTGAGATAGGCGCAGGCTCCCCGTGACCCGAGGTAGTTCGGATAAGCGGTAGAAAATGGATGGATGGATCCCAAAGAGGTCAAGGTCTTATTCATGTGAAAAGTAGAATTGCTACTTTTCGGATGCGTTTTATACACCGATTATTGTATGGATCCTTTGATTCTAACTGGAAAGTTGTTTCATGTGAGATTTTAAAGAGTGTGGGAGGCCTAGGTTTTGATAAAACTCTTTTTTTAATGGATCCTCTGAAAGTAAACACATCAGATGCACCAATTTTTAACAAGAACATTTTTAAAGTTTGGAATCTGTTTAATATTTTCATTGGACAGAATCCAAGGACACTTTATTGGTTACTACAAGAACCATTGATTAATGGGACTCGTTTTGACAATGCAGGAAACGCTTCTTTTCTTTCTGCAAGTGATGGCAAATTAATCAAAGCTGGAGTAACAACACTTGGACATTTGATAAATACAGCAGGACCTACCTTTGAAAATCTTGAAGAGACTGCTGTAAAGCTGGGCATTAAATCTATTCGGGTGGTTCGGCAAATTCTTACCAAATGGAAGTCAGCATTGTTAGAGGAATTAAAAATCCTCTCAGAGTTTTGTCAAGGAATCTTAAAGCCTAATGAGGAGGACTCCTTTTATAATTTAATCTTGTCTCCTAAACTGGAAGAATGTGATGGCCCTTTGTTGGTGAAGAGAGATATATGTTTTTGTGATGATTCTCTGAATGTTAAAGAGGTGTATAAAAGTTGTGTGAAGGTTTTTAATAAAAAAGTATTGAATAACAGATGTGATACTCCATGGCGTAATGCCCTTGGACTAAGCAAAGAGTGTAAACCAGAATGGAGAGCTCTATATAAGCCACCGTTACCCAAGAGGGGGGGTGATATTCAGTGGAGGATTTTACATGGAGTTATAGCTGTAAATGCGTTCATTTCGGTGTTAAATCCGGAAATAAGTCCTGATTGTCCTTTTTGTGGTCAAAGAGAAACTGTGTTTCACGCTTTTATGTATTGTTGTAGATTGAGACCTTTATTCCATGTTTTGGAGAATCTTTTAACATCGTTTAATGAGTTTTTTTCCATGCAAATGTTTATTTGTGGTTTTAAATATGTAAGAAGAAGGTCTTTTGAATGTCAATTGTTGAATTTTGTGTTGGGTCAGTCAAAAATGGCAATTTACGTAAGCAGGCAAAATAAGGTTGAAAATAAATCTGGACAGAACGTTCTGATGGTTCTTACCAATTTAATTAAGTCAAGGGTGGTCACAGATTTTAATTATTTTAAGACAATGAATGATTTGTTATCTTTTGAAATGAAGTGGTGTTGTAAAGAAGCGCTGTGTTCTGTATGTGAAGGCATGTTAATTTTTGCATTTTTTTTGCGGTAAGGGGTTTTATGCATTAGGCAGATGTATATTTATGTATATGTTAACTTTTTTGTGAATATGTAATGTGAAAACGTGTGTTCAATGTATTGGAAGTAACTTTTTTTTGCAAATTCTAAAAAATTATCTCTCTCTCTCTCTCTCTCTCTCTCTCTGTCTCTCTCTGTCTCTCTCTCTCTCTCTCGGTGTCTCTCTCTCTCTCTCTCTCTCTCGGTGTCTCTCTCTCTCTCTCTCTCTCTCTCGGTGTCTCTCTCTCTCTCTCTCTCTCTCGGTGTCTCTCTCTCTCTCTCTCTCTCGGTGTCTCTCTCTCTCTCGGTGTCTCTCTCTCTTTCTCGGTGTCTCTCTCTCTCTCTCTGTCTCTCTGTGCGCATGCGCGAGCGTCTGTTTGAGCGAGCGAGTGGGGAGCGTGGTGAGTGTGAGGATTCTTTCTCTGAGGCCGCTGTGCCTAAAACAAACTTTCTTTTCCTTCTTCTCTCTATCTTTTTTTATTTTTTCTACTTGTGGCATACGGGTTTAAAAGTAGTGGTTTGCTGTCGTCGCTCTGCCAGTTCTTCGTTGTAACTGGCAGGATGGCTTCGGCCGTGAGGTCGTTAGAGTTCCTCACACGGCGTCACGCTGTGAAAGTCAGCCTGAATGCTACTGTGGAGGAGTGCAGTTTAGCGATTGGCGAGGTGGTTGGCTGTGAAAACATTCTGTCGGCATCAAGAATGAACAACGCGGTGGTTGTGTTTCTGAAAACTGTTGAGTTAGCGAACATGTTGGTTGATTGAGTTGTTATTGACAATGTTTTTGTTCCAGTGCTACCGCTGTCGACACCGTCCAAAAAGGTGACGCTATCTAACGTGCCGCCTTTCATTAAAAACGATGTGTTGGTCAAGTTGTTGGAAAGACACGGCAGACTAGTTTCACCAATTAAGATGATGCAAATGGGTTGTAAATCGGCGTCACTGAAGCACGTAGTGTCTTTTAGACGTTTTGTCTACATGGTTCTAAAGGACAATAGAGAAGAGTTGGATCTGTCTTTTAATTTCAGTCAGGACGATTTCAATTATGCAGTTTACGCCACGACTAATAGCATGAAGTGCCTTAATTGCGGGGAAATAGGACATTTTGCGATGTCTTGCCCAAAAAAAGACGCGAAAACGAATAGAGAAACTCCATTAGTTTTGGAGTCGGAGGGTGTACCGTTAGAGCAAAATACTAGTAGTGAAGAGCCGACTACAGCGGGTGCAATGTTAGTAGAGGTAAACAATGTACAGACTTCCGTTGTAGATGCAGGCTTAGCAGTTTCATCAGGTGATGCTGTAGTTTTGGAGCAACAGGGGAGGGAGTCAGTGGCAGCTGTAGAAGAAGCCGCTGTCTCAGACGTGAAGCGTCAGTTAGCTGATGGTTTAGATATGCAGAGTTCAGGGAGCAGTCAAGCTATGGAGCTGGATGAGAGTCAGTTTTTTAGGGGAGAGGATGAATGTGTTTTTAAAACACCACATAAGAGGAAAATGGCACAGAGCCACTCTAGTAATTCCAAAAAGCTAGGGAATAGTCAAACTGATACTGAAGGTGACTCAGATATTTCAGAATGCAATGTTGCCTTTGCTCATATGAGCGATGTGTCTTCAGAACAGTCTTATAGTATAGATGACATAAAGCTCTTTTTGAGAGTAACAAAGAATGCCAGAAATGTGCACATTACTGAATACTTTCCTGATTTGGAGCAATTTGCAGAAAAAGTAAAGTCTTTTAAAAGCGAGGGTCTTTTTCTGATCCAGAGGTACACAGACTGAGGAAAATTTTGACAAAAATAAATTTTCAATTAGGAATTGGTGCTGAGAAGCTTTAATTTTTTTTTTTAAGAGAATTTTTTTTTTTTTTTTTTTCTCACTCATGAAAGAAGTTCATTTTGCTTCCCTGAATTTAAATGGGGTACGTGGAGGGAAAAAGAGGTTTGAACTGTATGAGTTAATGAGAATAAAGAAAATAGACATTTTGTTTGCACAAGAAACTCACAGTGATATAATCAATGAGGAAGATTGGGCAAGGGAATTTGATGGGTTAAGTATTTTTAGTACAATTCCTCCTTAAGTGGAGGGGTTGCTATCTTATTCTCTAAAAACTCCATTCCAATTTCTTATGAAGTAGAAGATATCGTAAAAGGCAGGTGTTTGAAAGTAAGGGCTCAATTTGAGAATGTATTTTATTGTTTTTGTTGTATTTATGCTCCTACCAATGCAGTTGAATGAATGGTTTTTCTAAACACACTATGTAAAGCAGTAAGTGATTGCAACACTGAAGATTTGTTCTTAATTGGAGGATATTTCAATTGTACAGAGTTTGGCTCAGATAGGAATCATGTTGAGCCTCATATGGCTTCCAGAAAAAGGTTGATTCAATTTATAGAAACACATGAACTTGTAGATATTTGGCAAAATTCTCATAAGACACAGAGACAATATACATGGGTTCATTCTTATAATAATAGGTTGTCTTTAGCAAGGTTGGACAGATTTTATGGTTTAAGTCATCAACTCAATCTTTTTAGAGATTGTTCCATCATTCCAGTCAGCTTTTCGGATCATAGCTTATTACAGTGCTTTCTAACCTTAGGTCCCATAAAACCAAAGAGTGCAATGTGGTTTTTTAATAACAGTCTCTTAGTGGATAAGGAATTTAGGAAGATCTTTAAGTTTTTTTGGCAGAATTTTACAACCACTAAATCCGATTTCCAATCTTTGCAGCAGTGGTGGGATTTTGGAAAGACGCAAATTAAACAATTGAGTCAACAGTATTGAGCTTACAACATCACTAAAGAAACAAATCTCTCAATGAAAATCTTAGAAGATGACATAAAGGAACTACAAGAGTCTATCGGTACCGAACAAAATCAGGAGCTTACTGAGATCTTACATAGGAAAAACGAAGAATTGGCAGAAATTTTGGGCCTGAAAGCACGGGGAGCTCTGATCAGATCTCGGTTTAAGAACATAGAGTGGATGGATGTATCTTCCAAGTTTTTTTTCAATTTGGAAAAAAAGAATGGGCAAAAAAGGTTCATACATGCTTTGCGTTCTAAGGAGGGTGCACTCTTGTTGGATCTTGCAGATATCCGTAAAAGAGCGGCAGAATTTTATAAAGAACTGTACAGTAGTGAACTTATACACGGGCCAAACACTAATGCGTTTATTGAGGATCTCCCTCAGGTGACTGAAGAGGCGAATGCCGATCTCTGTACAGAGATAACAGTGGAGGAGTTGAGGAAAGCTCTTCAAGGCATGTAGTGCGGCAGAGCACCGGGTGTAGATGGCCTATCAGTAGATTTCTACAAGTCATTCTGGCCCGAGATTGGTGCTGATCTGCATGCTGTCATCAAAGAAAGTCTAAGCAGTGGAAGGTTACCCACGAGCTGCCGCAGAGCAGTGCTGACTTTACTGCCTAAAAAGGGAGACCTAATTGAAATAAAAAACTGGAGGCCCGTGTCGTTATTGTGCAGTGATTATAAAATTCTATCCAAAGCATTAGCAAACCGTTTGAGTGTGGTTTTGGAAGAAGTCATTCACACTGATCAGACTTATTGTGTTCCAGGAAGGAAATTTTTTGACAATATTTCTCTTGTTAGGGATATGTTTGATATCAGTAAGCTCTTTGATGTGGATTTTGGTTTGATTTTATTAGATCAAGAGAAAGCGTCCGACAGGATCGAACATAGTTATTTATGGGAAGTTTTATAAGCCTTTGGTTTTAGTACAACTTTTATCGATGTGTTAAAAGTTTTATATTGTGATGTTGAAAGTCTGTTGAAGGTAAATGGTGACTTATGTGCCCCCTTTGATGTTTCTAGAGGGATAAGGCAAGGTTGCGCTCTTTCTGGTATGTTATACAGCCTAACAATTGAACCCTTGCTACGAAAATTTAGAGCAGATTTAAAGGGTGTTACTCTTCCAAATTGTGGGAAAGTTGTTAAACTTTCAGCGTATGCTGATGACATTGGTATTTTTTTTCAAGAGCAAAGCGATGTGTTAAAGGTAATAGAGATTTTAAGCGCTTTTATGACTGTTTCCTCTGCCAAAGTAAATTGGAACAAAAGCGAGGCTATCTTAGTTGGAAAGTGGCTGCATGAGCCCAGTCTCCCTGCGGGATTAAAATTGAGCAGAGATGGCCTTAAATATCTAGGTGTATATTTGGGAGATGATACAACTATAAAGAAAAACTCTGAAGGGATAGAAGAAAAAATTGTGGGTCGTTTGAATAAGTGGAAGTTTTTACTTTCTAGCATGTCTTATAGAGGTCATGTTTTAATTATCAATAATGTAGTAGCCTCTACTCTTTGGCACTGGCTAGTATGTATCGACCCCCCAGCACTTTTCTTGTCCAAAATCCAATCTATTTTAGTCAACTTCTTTCGGGACAATTTACATTGGGTACCACAATGTGTTCTTTATTTGTCAAAGAATGAAGGGGGACAAGGCTTGGTGCATTTACAAAGCAGAGTGGCAGCGTTTCGGCTCAAGTATGCACAAAGGTATCTTGAAAGTTCCGTAAATGTGAACTGGAACTTGGTTGCTTCCATCATCTTGAGGAATTTCGAAGGACTGGGCTTGGACAAGTCCTTGTTCTGGATGAATCTTAAGGAGTTTTCTGTGTCAAAGTTACCGTTTTTTTATCGTAACTTATTCAAAGTATGGACACTTTTTAAAGTCTTGAAAAGTGAAAAAACAGACTCTTTGTACTGGACTCTCCAAGAACCATTGATTTGTGGATCACGTTTGGACGTGTCGAATGAAGGAGGTTTTCCTGGTTTGATGGACTTACTTATTAAATCTCACATCATCACCCTTGGAGGACTAATTCGCATAGCTGGACATGATCTATCTGACTCCAAAGCGATGGAAGGAAGGTTGAAGATGAGGTCGACACGGGTGGTAACTCGGCTACTGTCTAAGTGGAAAGGAATCATCACCAAGGAAGAGTTTTTAAGGATGAAGGACTTCGAGGAAGGGTGGATTCAACCAAAGGATGAGGATCACTTTCCGAACTTGTCTTTAGCTCCTGATTTTGAAATGTGTGAGGGTTTCTTAATAAAGTCTAACAATTTAAGATTGTTGGGTGAAGAGAAAGCTTCTAGCAAAGCCATGTATGAGTGCTGTGTCAAAGTGTTCAACAAGAAGAGTTTTGACGGAAAAATAGATACACCATGGCGTAATGTTTTACTTTTAAGCGAGAGTACAAGACCTAATTGGGGGGCACTTTATAAGTCACCATTGCCGAAGAAAACGGGGGATTTGCAATGGAGAATTTTGCATGGGGCCATAGCCGTCAACGCGTTTGTTTCTGTGCTAAATCATGAAGTTACTCAGGGATGTCCTTTCTGTTTACAAAGGGAAACCGTGTTTCATACTTTTATGCATTGTATAAGATTAGGGCCCTTATTCAGCTTTTTACAAGATCTATTTAAAAAGTTTGATGAAGTTTTCTCTATGGAGATTTTTATCTGTGGTTTTAAGTATTCAAGAAAACGCTCTTATGTATGCCAGTTATTCAATTTTTTTTGGGGTCAAGCAAAAATGGCAATTTACGTGAGCAGAAGAAGGAAAATTGAAACAGGTTCTGATACAGATGTTTTACTGCTCTTGTTAAAGTTGTTGAAATCAAGAATACAAATAGATTTTCGATATTACAATGCAACAAAGAATCTAATGTTGTTTGAGCAGAGATGGTGTATAAAAGGTGTTCTTTGTAGTATAATCAATAATAATCAGATTTTTGACAGTAATTTTTTTTTAAGATAAGCTGTATGTATCGGTGTCCCTCTCTCGGTGTCTCTCTCTCTCTCTCTCTCTCTCGGTGTCTCTCTCTCTGTCTCTCTCTCTTTCTCTCTCTCTCTCTCTCTCTCTCTCTCTCTCAAGATTCAAGATTGAAGATTCAAAGGAGCTTTATTGGCATGATAGAAGAAAATTTACATTGCCAAAGCACAAGATTAAATATAAACATGCAGAAATACAGATTAAGATAAAAAATAAGATAGAATAAAATTAAAAATCTATAAGTAAAAATCTATATATATACATTGCAATATAAACAGAAAAAGAGTTTTAATTAAAGTTCTCAATGAGGGTGATAGAGTCAGTTTGTGTGTGTTGTCCTGTCAGTGTTGTGTTGTGTTGTGCTGGTTGTTGTCTGGTCGTGGCAGGGCTTGACATATCTTGCAGCAGGTTTGAGCTTCTTGACTTTTCTCCCAGTATGTATGAGATCTTGTCCTTTTGTTGAAACTGGTCAAAGTCTTTGTGTAAGTTTGTAAACTGGGGGAAGAATGTTTCTCTGATGTGTGTGCAGTTGGGACAGGAGAGGAGAAAGTGCAGCTCTGTTTCCACTTGATTGTGTGTTCAGTGTGGACACAGTCGCTCTTCTCTCGGTGTCCATGTGTGTCTGTGTCTGCCCGTCTCTACAGTGAGCTGGTGATCACTGAGTCTGTACATGCTCAACACTTTTCTTAGTGTAGGGTCTGATACGCTTGTGAGGTATTCTGACACTTTATATTCTCTCTTTAGTGACAGATAGCATTCCAGTTTACTTTGCTGAGCTGTTGCTTCTGTCCAGTGTTTCAGATATTTCTCTTTTTGTGTTTTCATCATTAGGTTTAGTCTGGCTGGGGTTTGGGGTTGACTTGGGCATGTTTGGGGTTGTAGAGTTAGTTGTGAGATCAGTTGGATGAAGGGGTTTTTCTCTGGGCTCAGCTCTTGATGGCTTAAGGCTTTGTGATGGATTGTGTCTGTGTCGCTGTTCTTAAGGTGCGTGTAGAATTTTAAAGTTCTTTTTTGTATTTTAATGATTAGAGGATACGTCCTAATTCTGCTCTGCAGGCGTTGTTTGGAGTTTTTCTCTGTACCCGTAGAATGTTTTTACACATTTCTGTTTGCAGAATCTCTATTGGGTGTTTCTCCCATCTGCTGAACTCTTGGTTGGCGAGAGGACCCCAAACCTCACTTCTATACAGCGTGATTGGTTCTATAATTGATTGTATTATTTTCAGCCAGATTACGGTTGGGATGTCAATTTTGATATTCTTTTTGATTGCGTAAAAGGCTCTTCGTGCCTTGTCTCTCAGGGCATTCACAGCCTTGTTTGAGTTTCCGGTGTTACTAATGTTTATACCGAGATATGTGTAGTTCTTGGTGTGTTCTAGGGGCACGTTGTTTAGTTTGAAACGGTTATGTTGGTTTTGGCTACTGGGCTTTTTTTGGAATAACATGACTCGAGTCTTCTTAAGGTTAACCGATAGGGCCCATGTTTGGCAGAAAGTGTGCAGGGTGTCCAGATGTTGCTGTAGACCCTCTTTTGTGGGTGACAGCAGCACCAGATCGTCTGCAAACAGGAGGCATTTCACTTCGGTGTCTTGTAAGGTCGGACCGGGTGCTGGTGACTGTTCTAGAGCTCCAGCTAATTCGTTCATGTAAATGTAAAATAGTGTAGGACTTAGACTACAGCTCTGTCTGACTCCACGACTCTGGGAGAGAAAGTCTGTGTGCTTGTTGCCAATTTTAACTGCAAATGTGTTGTTGGTGTACATTGATTTGATGATTTCGTAGGTTTTTCCTCCGATGCCGCATTGAATCAACTGAAGAAAAAGTCCCTCATGCCAGATTGAGTCAAAAGCTTTTTTGAAGTCAACAAAGCATGAGTAGAGCTTTCTTTTCTTTTGGTTTGTTTCTTTGTCAATTAAGGTACGAAGAGTGTATATATGATCGGATGTGCTGTATTTGGGTTGGAAACCAATTTGGCATTTTCTCAGGATGTTTTGGTTGTTTAGAAATTGGAGAAGTCTGCTGTTAAGAATGTTACAGAGGAGTTTACCTAGGTTGCTGTTTACACATATTCCGCGGTAATTATTAGGGTCAAATTTGTCTCCACTTTTATGGATTGGAGTTATGAGACCTTGGTTCCAGATTGTGTGAAATATACCTGTACTTAAGATGATATTAAACAGTTTGAGGATGGCGTAAGTTTTTGGTCTGCGTGTTTAATCATCTCGTTTAGGATACCGTCGATACCACTTGCTTTTTGGGATTTAAGTTTTGGTATATTTTGGCCCAGTTCAGCGAGTGTAATTGGATAGTCTAAAGGGTTTTGGTAATCTTTAATTGTTGACTCCAGAGTGCATAGTTTGTTGTGTAGGTTAGTTTGTTCACGGTTCTTGGTTATTTTACTAAAGAGGTTTGAGAAGTGCTTTATCCATACGTCTCCGTTCTGAATGGGAAGATCTTCATGGTGGGGTTTGTTAAGTGTGTTCCAATGATCCCAGAAGCGATTTGTTTCTAGAGATTATTAAATTGCTTTTAACTGGTTTTGTGTATCTTGTTTCTTTTTCTTCCTTAGTGTGTCCTTATATTGTTTACCTTTTTCATTTTAGAGTTGGCGTGTGTTTACATTGTCAGCATCTCTGTGTTTCTGATTTCATAGAATTCTTACTTTTTTACACTCCTTATCAAACCATTTCTCATTTACAGGCTTTTTGTTTGGTTTTGTGTTAGTGGGTTTTAGGTTAGATAGCGTTGCACATATTGTAAAAATTTGGTTAATCCTGTCTACTGCTAAATTTACACCTTCATTATTGTGTGGAAATGAGGTATCGAGGAATTTATTCGGTAGGTTTTGAATTTTTGGTTCACGAGATATGCTTTTGTATGTATCTTCGCAATTTTGTTTCCACCTGAATGTTTGTTTTAGGGTATGGAGGTGAGTTTGTTTTGATGCCTCTGTGGGTTAGGTTCGGATCTATTGAGGTAGAGAGTGATTTTACTGTGATCTGACAATGGGGATGGTGGGCTGACTGTGAACGCTCTGAGGGAGTTAGGATTCAGATCCGTGATGAAATAGTCTACCGTACTGTTACCCAGTTTAGAACTATAGGTGTACCTACCGTATGAATCTCCTCGTAGTCTTCCATTGACCATGTACAGACCCAGTGTGCGACAAAGATGGAGAAGTCTTGATCCATTTTTGTTTGTCGTTTTATCGTAGTTTAGTCTCTGTGTGTGAGTAGGTGTGGGAAGGACATCTCCTACTGGAATGTGTTTGTCTCCCTTGGAGTAGCTGAGTCTGATTCTTCGCCTGTCCTGGCATTTAGGTCTCCGCAGATCAGAACATTGCCCTGTGACTGAAAGTAGTTGATCTCCTCCTCCAGGATCGTGAAACTGTCCTCATTGAAGTAGGGTGACTCTGCTGGAGGGATGTAGGTTGCACACAGGAAGATATTCTTATCTGTTGAAGTGATGGTCTTGTTGATTTCTATCCATGTGTAAAACTGGCCAGTTTTAATAATTTTTATTGAGTGGGCGTATTCGGACTTATGCCAGATCAGTATTCCGCCTGAGTCTCTTCCCTGTGTGATGCCAGGGAGTTTGACTGATGGAATGATGAATTCTCTGTAGTTTGTAGGGCGACCAGTGGGTCCGTCTCCTCTACTCCATGTCTCCTGTAGGATGAGGATGTCTGAGTTTTTTGTTTCAAAGCGGAAGTCTATGTTTTTGCTTTTCAGTCCAAAAGCAGATGACCTCAGGCCTTGAATATTCCAACATGATATGGTTAATGCTTTGTTATCCATAAGGTATTTATTTATTTATTGCAGATTTTGTCTTGAGACAGTAGGTGTGAGTAGATCAGGTTCAGCATCTGATGGGTGTCTTTTAGCTCGGCTGTTGGAGCTTGTGCAGATGTTGGTGTGGAGTTTGCTCACTGTCTGGGCATAGCTTAGGCTGCTGGAGTTCTGTTGCATATGCCGGGTGGGGGGGTGTAGGCAGCAGGGGTCGTGCTCTGCTCTGTTGGCTGTTGTTTTGGCAGGGAGGGGGTCCCAGTCTCTGGCTGTTTTTGAAGGTGCGGTGTGGTTCATCCATGGTCTGGGTAGGTGCTGCCTTGCTCTGTTGCTTCTAGGAGGGTTGTTGGTGCTGCGGTTTAGAGCAACATCTTTTAATTTCTTTGCAAAGATGGAGACAGATGCTCTGTATAGGTGTTCATGGTCATAGAGGCATGTGAGGTCCAAGGTGGGGTGATGTGCCAGGTGCACTTGAGGTTTGATTGCACGTAGATTTGCGTTTACTTGTTGAATTGTGTCTGGGTGGAAGTCTTTCCGTGGTAGCAGTGTCGAGATGGTGATTTTGGCATTTGGGAAGGTGGTTGTAGCTTTTTCTATTACCCTCTCTAGTGCTGTGGCCACTCTTTCTTGTTGTGCTCTCAGGTCGTTTGTGCCAGAGTGGATTATTTTGTGGCTTGGGGATCCTAGGTTGTCCTCGTTCAGTAGTCTGAGGGCACTGTGCGTGTTAGGGCACCAGAGTTCGGACACCCTTTGTTCGGGGAAGAGCTTCTTTTCGTCTATGAATTTCCCTTTTTAGGCAATCAGAAGGACAATATCGGTTTGCTGTGAGTCCTCTGTGGGTGTTGGAGTGTTGTCAGGTTCATTGCATTGATCTGTACTGGGCAAAGGGTTTGGTGAAGATGGACGTTTTTGGCTGGGTTGTGACAATGAGGTCTGTGAGCTGTGGTCCGTTTGAAGGGTGACCTGTTGTTCTGGACCATTTTTGGAGTTGAGGGCTGTGAGGTTTTTTTTTTTTTTTCATGCTTCAGTTCTCTTATCTCCTCTCTTAAAGCAGTTAGCTGGGTCCAGTGACTCTATGTCCCTTGCACTAGCTGCTTCACTTCGGCCTGAAGTGAAGACAGTTCTTTCCTGATGTTGTCTCCCTCTTTTTGCTCGGCTATGGAGTTGTTGCCGGATTGGTCTGAGCTTTGTATGGTTTGGAGAGAAAGGGTAATTTCTCTGAGCTGTACTAGTTCCCCCTCCAGGGCTGTGAATCTCTCTCTCATGTCAGTACAGTAGCAGTGTGAATGGAGCTCCTTTGTTTGTTCTGCGTTAGGAAGATCTCTATGTTCTTGCTGCTCGTCAGAAACTGGGGTTCTGTCTGATTCCTCTGTGGTGGGTTGCTCATTGTTGGGTTCCAGTTGTAATCTTCCTTTGATACTGAGGAAGTTTGTTCGAAAAGTCCTTGAGTGCTTTTCACTACAACTATCCCTGTTGTTTTGTAGATGTTAACATTGAACATTGTTACGCCATCCTCATTTGTAATTTTCAGCTGGAAACCCCCACAGATGCCTTTTTTTTCAGCGTTTGGGAATTCTGAGATGATGGCTTTGTGCCATGAATGAGGTCGGTTGGTGCAGAAAATCAGGTTACTGGTGCTACCATCTTTATGAAGGTCAGCGAATAAAGTCTCTGAGTTTTCTGTGAGTCTTTTATTTTTGTAGACTTTCCTTGCTGTATCGTTTGTAACCTCTTTTGGGTAGTGTAGAGAAATGGCCTCCACACATTGGGGTTGTGGATCCATGGTGAAATGGGTCGTTCACACCAGAGTGGGCGTTGGTTGAGCGATCCCCTTTGTTTGGTCCAGTCGTTTTCTCACCTTCAAATTCACACCTCTGAGGCGTGGGTCATGTGGTTGAGCAGAGTTTGCTGCCTCAGTAACACTATTGTATCTTTGAGTAAAACTTTCTTTTCTTTTCTTTTGCTTGTTTGTTTGTTTGATTGTAGTTATTGTCGAGTATTTGGCACAAAGTGATCGGAAAGGAATTACTTTGGTACCTGGTAGCAGATAGTCCTTGATAATCTAGTCCTCTTGTTATTTTTGGTTTGTTTGTAGAGCAGGATTGTTGGGTTGGTGTCCTTTGTGTCCTTTTCGGATATTTTGTTCCAGAAATCCAGATTAAGAGAAAAAGTTTGATTCAAAAAGCAACAGGTTCCGTTAATGAAGGTTTGTGTAATGCTCCTTTGTAAAAATATCGAAGGAATTTCAGGTTAATCCAGTAGTAAAATATGTTCACATAACCCCAGTTTTATCATCGCTTCACTGGCTACCCATTAAGTATCGCATTGATTTTAAAATTATTTTAATTACTTACAAAGCCCTGAACGGTTTAGCACCTACTTACTTAACCGAGCTTTTATCACGTTACAACCCATCACGCTCGCTGAGATCTCAAAATTTAGGACTTTTGACAATACCTAGAATAACAAAATCCACCAAAGGTGGACGAGCTTTCTCATACGTAGCACCTAAACTCTGGAATAGCCTTCCTGATACTATTCGAGGGTCAGACACACTCTCCCAATTTAAATCTAGATTAAAGACACATCTTTTCAGCCAAGCTTTCACTTAATGCATAGTTAATGAACAGCAGCTACGCTAATTATTCTCTTTATTCTCTTTCCGCCTCTGCCTCGGGATGCCCATCCCGAGGTAGGAAGAAGTTCCACCATGTCCAGACGACCGACAGATGCCCATCCCCAAATTGAGATTGCACCAGATACAGCTGCAGACTGACTGACCATCCCAGCTCCATCTAAGGCAATTCCACCAGCTGCCAAGAGAAATATGACCATCGGACCATCCCAGCTCAGACCACTACATCCCCAACCAAGAGCAAAGACGGACTATTTGTCTTATTAATGCTGAAGTTACAATATTTGGTAAACCTAAACCACACGTCAGCAGTCTGAGTGCAGCTATGACACGTCAGAGGGGATCTGGCCCTCCCGGTTGAGCCTGGTTTCTCCCGAGGTTTTTTTCTCCATTAATCAATCATTGGAGTTTGGGTTCCTCGCCACAGCAGGGCAGTGTTGGCCTGCTCACCGGGAGACTGCATTCATTCATTTATTTATTTAGAAATTAGATGTTATTTATTAGAATGAACTTACTCGTTGTATAAATACCATGCACTGTGCTGTGTTTTAACTTTTCTGTTGTTCCTGTTTGCCCCTGTAAAGCTGCTTTGAAACAATACACATTGTGAAAAGCGCTATATAAATAAAGTTGAATTGAATTGAATTGAGTTTGTTGCAGGAGCTCAAGAGTGTGTGACCTCTCTCTCTGACTGACTCTGTCTAACCTGTCTCTCTCTCCCTCTCTCTCTCTCTCTCTCTCTCTCTCTCTTTCTCTCTCTCTCTCGATTGCCGTGCGCATCTGCGGAGTATGAGCGTCTGAGCGAGTTTGCGGCGTGTTTGAGTGAGTTGATTCTTTCTTCTTTTTGTTTTCCTTATTTTCAATTGTTGTGTATTTTTAACACCAAAGGGTAGTAAAAATGGGGACAAATTCAGATGGTTGTGTCTACTTAATGTTTACCTGACGATACAATAACAGTCGAGGATTGTTTAGTTGCGATTGGCAGTGAAGTTGGAGCTCGTAATATCGTGTCCGCTTCCAGGATGAATAAAGCGGTTGTAGTTTTCTTGAAAGAAGTTTCTTTTGTTCAGCATTTAGTCGAGTTTGGGTTGACCATAAGAGATACTTTTCTACCAGTTTTGCCGATGTCGAATCCTTCTAAGAAGGTTATACTTTCAAATGTACCAGTGATCAGTGATCACGTGACAAGTAAGCATGTTGATGACAGTAATTCTATGACTGAGAATACCGACATGAATGTTGTTTGTGTGATTCAGAGTGAAGAGGGCATTAGTGGTATAGATACTGATGAAATCTGTGAATCTAACAGACCTGTAGATGGCGCTGAAATAGCGGAGCCTGGTGGTGAATCAGTGGATTCGCAGGCATCAGGACTTTGTTTGTCACAGAGTGAAGAGGGACTGATAATGGAAGCAAGTGAAGCTCAGTCCATGGATTCTGAAAGTGAACTTTCTGACATAGCAGAGTCTCAAGAAAGACCTGCTGTGAATGATCAAAGTTTCAAATCAAAGCGTTCCTATACAATTAAGCAAATAAATGAATTTCTTGACAGTACCTTCAATCAAAGAAAACCAAAACTTGAAAAGTACTTCCCAGATCTCAAACTCTTTCTTGAATCTTGTGCAACTGTCATGAGAAAAGCAACCCTGGAAGAGCTTGATCAGCCCAAACACTATAGACTTAAAAAATACATGAGCTTGGTTAAAAAGAAAATCAAGCACTTAATAATTACATAGAGAAGATTGCAATGTTTGTCTTTATTTTTATTATGACATTTATAAATATTGGATCCTTTAATATCAATGGTTGTCGGCATACTGTGAAGAGATGTGCTCTGATTAATTATCTGCGAATGAAGAAAGCAGATGTTATATTGCTTCAAGAGACTCATTCGGACGCTCAGAATCAGACACAATGGATGTGTGATAGGAAGGGGAATATTGTAATGAGTCATGGCACTTTTTCCATGTATAAATGATCAACCAGTTATGTTTGAGATAGTACCTGGTCGACTTATAAGAGCTGATGTTACCATTGGTGTTAATAAGTTTTCCTTTTTTTCTGTATACGCTCCAAATGTTGGTCGAGAGCGCATTATATATTTTAGAAAGTTGTCCGATGCTCTCTCACAGTGTCCTCAGGAGAATATTGTTGTAGTAGGAGGAGATTTTAACTGTACATTAGATCCTGGCATAGATAGAAATCATGAAGAACCTCATCCAAGTTCTGCTGAAACTTTAAAAAATATTATTAATTATCATGATTTTGTTGACTTATGGAGAGAGAGTCATCCAGGGGTTAAACAATACAGCTGGTTAAAAACAAACTCAAATTCTCTGTCTGGAGCAAGACTTGACCGGTTTTATGTTACAAAAGATAATAGAGATAGATTTTATAACAGTTCAATAGTCCCCTCCTTTTTATCTGATCATCATTATATTTCTGTTGTTGTATCTGTACTGTCTTCTAAAAATCACAAATCACACTGGCACTTTAATAATAGATTATTACAGGATCACTCTTTTATTCACTCTTTTACCCTTTTCTGGCAATCTTGGAGAGAGGAGAAGGGTAATTTTCCTGTATTGAGTCAGTGGTGGGACATGGGCAAAGTGCAAATTAAGTTGTTTTGCCAGCAATATACTGCTTTTAATACTAGAGCCCTTAAAGAAAAAATGAAGTCACTGGAAGAAGACATCCATAGGGAAAGTCATAATGGGGAATGTACAGACTCTATTGAGAGAAAGAAACTAATACTCAAGACACTGTTGGAGGAGCAAGGAAAACTGCTTTTTTAAGGTCAAGGTTTTCTCAGCTGAATGACATGGAGACTCCCTCTGCATTTTTCTTTGGTCTTGAAAAAAAAACAAGAGAACAAAGTATTTTTCAAACTTAATCTGCCGGGGCGAGGAGTGACAACTGACCAACAGGAAATCCGTACTCATGCTCTTTCCTTTTATGAGGACCTCTACTGTACAGAAGAATGTGATGAAACAGCCATTGAACAAGTTTTGTGTGACCTACCACAACTATCAGGAGAAGATTGTAAAGACCTTTAGAATTTGATGATGAACTTTCTTCGGCCGTTCAGGCATTAAGTCCTGGAAAGTCACCGGGATTAGAAAAGCTTTCATCTGAATTTTATCGTTCCTTTTGGAAACTGATTGGAGAGGACTTGTATGCAGTTTTTCTTGAAAGTGTCAAACAAGGGATACTTCCATTGAGTTGCCGGAGGGCTATTTTAACATTGATCCCCAAAAAAGGAGATCTTGCCTTACTTAAGAACTGGCGACCTGTCTCCTTAATTTGTGTCGATATCAAGATTTTGTCTAAAGCAATAAATAATAGACTTAAAAAATGCATAGCAAGTGTAATACATGAGGACCAGTCTTTTTGTGTCCCAAAACGTACAATTTTTGATAATCTCTTTTTGGTGAGAGATTTTATCACAGTTGCAAAAAAACACAATCTGGATATTGGTTTTCTGTCCCTTGATCAAGAAAAAGCATTTGACAGGGTGGACCATCAGTATTTGTTTAAAACTTTGGAGGCTTTTGGTTTTGGTCCACATTTTGTTTCATTAGTCAGGTTGCTGTACAATAATATTTATAGTCTGTTAAGGATTAATGGGTCTTTAACTTGACCTTTTCCTGTTTCAAGGGGATAAGACAAGGTTGTCCTTTGTCTGGGCTTCTGTATTCAATTGCCATCGAACCTCTGTTAGTCATGCTAAGAAAGGAGCTTAGTGGTATTGGTGTGACAGGAATCCCAGAAATAAGGCCAGATAAATTTACTTATTATGCGGATGATGTAACTGTCATAATCAAGAATAATGAGGATGTTACTAAACTTATTTCTTGTTTGAACAAGTTCCAGGAAGCGACATCTGCTAGAATAAACTGGGAAAAATGTGAATCCTTTTTGTTGGGAGACTGGGAGGATTTAGGGCCACCTTGTTTACCAAATCAATGTCGATGGCATCGGGATGGATTTAAATTACTAGGTGTTTACTTTGGGACCGATAAATACTCTGAAAAGAACTGGGAGGGAATAGCAAACCGAGTGATTGGTAGATTAAATAAATGGAAATGGCTTCTTCCACAACTTTCTTTTAGGGGTAGACTTTTGATTATAAATAATCTGGCCGCCTCAATGCTATGGCATAGAGTAACCGTATTAAACCCCCCTAAAGAATTGCTTACTACAATTCAAAAAGCTTTTATAAAATTATTTTGGAATGGACATCATTGGCTCATCCCTGGGATTCTTTATCTTCCTGTGGCAGAAGGTCGTCAAGGACTAATACATATTGAATCTAATATATCAGCAATGAGACTAAAAACATTGCAAAGACTTTTGTATTGCTATAATCTGCCACAGTGGATTGTAATTGGCACATCTATATTGGCAGATCTAGGCGGAATAGCTCTTGACAAACAGTTGTTTTTAGTTGAAAATCCATTTGAGGAAAAGGAACATAAATTCACATCCAATTTTTATACTTCAGTTATTAAATCCTGGAAATGGTTAAGTTTGTTAAGAAGAGATGATGAGAACTATGGAATTTTAGAATCCTTGTTTTTTAATCCCATTTTAAAATTGTCATCCGACTTGTCCTGTTTCATCCCCATTTTCTTTAAAGGCTGGTGTGAGTAAAATAATGGATTTAATTGATGTAACCTTGTCTCAGTGGTGTTCTGTGCAATCAATTGCTGCACAGGTTCAAATAAAGTCTATGAGAACTGTGGAGAATGTAATCAAACGTATCAAAGATGGTATTCCCTCTGTAATTATATCCTGTGTTGATACAGGCTTTGTAAATGGTTTTACATCTCCAAATTTCCCAGAATTAACGGTGATACCTAGAGTTGAAGGGGGTGGGAGTGAGTTAAGTCTTACTACTTTATTGAAGGGATATGGGGAATTGGTTTTTCATGATGTGGGGAAGAAAACTCTGTATTGTGTCTGTGTCAAATCTGTACACGCTGGCCAATTGCAGGGGCGGACAGATACTAAATGGAGAGATAAGCTCTCTAAATGTGAAGGGGTTTATCCATCTTGGAGAGTACTTTATAAACCTCCTATATCAAAAAAATGTGGTGATCTTCAGTGGCGAATTCTTCATTGTGCTATAGCATCTAATAGTATTGTGTCAAAGTTCAATGAAATTGTGTTATTATGTCCTTTTTGTAACGCAAATTACACTGTTTAACATATATTTCTTGAATGTTCTAGGCTTGATTATTTGTTTGTAATACTTGGAAACTTGATTACAAAATTGGGCTTTGTTTTTCGATAAATTTGTGTTTGTCTTAGGACATAAATATAGAAGATCATGGCAGCAACAATGTGTTCTTGCCAATTTGTTAAATGGTCAAGCAAAGTTGGCTATTTTGATATCCCATCAATGCAAAAATGAAGGAAAGGATACTGATATGGTAGCAATGTTTAAATCATTGGTAGAATATAGAGTGAAAATTGAATATACATACTTACGACATATTGATAATGTTGAATTATTTGAATGGAGATGGTGTACGAGAGAAGCATTAGTGATTGTTAATAAACATGGAAGTTTATTTTTTAATTGGTGAAGTATTTAGTTAGATTTTTTTTGGCAAATTATTTTATTTTATTATGAATGTGATGTTGAATGTATGTTATGTCTAATAATATTTTTTTTTTATTTACCATAAACTAGTACAATTAGTAAATGAAAATGACCCTGAAATAACCGATTAAAAAGGGGTTTAAAAAGTCAAAAGTCTCAATTTCAGTCTCAAAAGTCAAAAGTCTTTTCAATTTTGCCAATGACATCTCTTGACACACATTAGTGTTTTTATTTAGATTATTATAATTAAGCTCTATCTCTCTCTCTCTCTCTCTCTCTCTCTCTCTCACTCTCTTTGTCTCTCTGTCTGTCTCTCTCTCTCTCTCTCTGTGAGTGAATGTGTGGAAGGAGGAGTGAGAGCACGCTTGATTTCTGTCTCAAGGTTTAATCTTTGTTTCTGTTTCTTGGGTTATTTTTATTTTTTACAGGTGGGTGCAAGTAGCGCCATTGCGAGCACCTGCAACAAAAGTCACAGTTTCGAAGGTGCCTCCTTTCATTTCCAATGAGGAAATTGTTAAGGAATTGAGTCGTTTCGGCAAGTTTTGCTTTGAATGCGGAGATTTGGGGCATAAAAGCTTTAAGTGAAAGTGAAAAGTTGGAGGATTCTGAGGCGGAGTTAGGAAAATCTAAATCTATCGTTTTGCCCAGAGTGGAATCTTCTACCGAATCGACCACTAAAAGCCTAGAACAGAGTTTGAAAGCTGAGGTGAGTGATTTTAATTCATCTATGCGAGCTGGTGAAAATGAAGTTCCAAATGTTTTGATTGTGGATGTTGGTGCTAGGAATAATGAAGAAGGTAAAGTGGAGGTGGATGTGGTGGCTGGTGTGAGTGGTTTGCAACCAAGTTTGTTGGAAGAAAATGAAGAAAATGATGAAGGAATGATGGAGGATTGTGAAAGCATTTCAGATTTTTCTGAAATCGAGTGTAGTCAGTCAATGAATGATGTTTATACCGTAGAGGAATTAAATGATTTTCTGGATGTAACGAAAGGGAAAACAGTGGATGTACTGAGATACTTCCCTGATGGAAACAAATTTGTTAAATTAGTAATAATCGCTCAAAAGTCCGTTGGCCTCGAGGTCATTTCAACACAAATACGATATAGGTTGAACAAGTTTTTGACGACCGTGCGTAAATCGAAAAAGGTTAAAGAAGAGTTGTCTAAAAAGGGAAAAATAAAAAACATGTTTAAATGGGTGTAATCTCTATTTTCCGGTATTTCTATATCCTTTGGTGTCTCTTTTCTCTTTCCCCTATCATGGATGTTCTAAGAGTGGGATCTTTAAATATTAATGGATTGAGGGATAGGGGGAAACGAGCTCTGCTAACTGAATTTCTAAAATTTAAAGAGAGTAATGTATTGTTTTTGCAAGAGACACACAGCGACTTAAAAAATGAGCTGGACTTAAATCTCTGGTGGGAAGGAGAAATAGTTTTAAGCCATGGCGCAAATGTTAGTGCAGGAGTAGCTATTCTGTTTTCACCTTTTCTTAATGTGAAAATTTTACAAAAACTGAAGAAGAGAAAGGACTTATTTTGATTGTGAAAGCAGAAATAAAGAATCAAATATTTGTTTTTATAAATATCTATGCTCCAAACAAAGGACTAGATAGAGTTATTTTCTTTGAAAAATTAAAAGAATGTTTTAAAACTTATTCGTCAGATGAATTTTTAATAGTAAGTGGTGATTGGAAATGTACTCTTAATTTTCTTTTAGATAGGAATCATGAAGAACCTGATTTGGTGTCGGCCTCTTTTTTAAAATCCATTCTTCTTAAGCATGATTTCATAGATATATGGAGAGAAAGAAACAATCAATTGAAACAATATACATGGATAAAAGCTTCACAAGGAAGAATAAGTGTAGCAAGACTTGATAGATTTTATGTTAAGCGTGCAGCAAATAATAGAATATTGTACTGTAAAATTTTTCAACCATCATTTTATTACTACAAATATTGTCTTGACACAGGCTAAATATAAAAGTCCATACTGGAAGTTAAACGTAGCATTGTGTAGTAGAGTAGGCGGGGCGAGACCGTGGTTCGAGTCCGGTGAGTAATTGTGAATTAGCGCCAGCTGTGCGGACACCGGCCTCGAATCACGTAGGAGATGGGAGCATATAAAAGGAACGAGCAACCGGACCATCGAAGAGAGAGGACCAGGCCCGAACTTGTGTTATGTTTGTATTTATATTTATATTTATGTTCATGTTTTGTTCGCCGGCGGTCGTCCGTGAGGGGCCGCCGGCTGTTATATTACTTTATTAAATGTTTTGAATGTTTGCCGGTTCCCGCCTCCTTCCTTCCTTTTAATGAATATTTCTACACATTGTTGAAAGAAAAAGATTTTCATGAGAATTTTGAACTGTTTTGGAGTGAATGGGTTTCTAAAAAATATGAATTTTATGGATTAATACAATGGTGGGATATAGGAAAAACACAAATAAAATTGTTTTGTCAGCAGTATACAGCTTTTGCTACAAGAACAATAAGAGATACAATTTTAGAAATAGAAAAAGAAATATTTGATATTACATCTGGTTTGATTCATCATGCAGGTTATTTTTCACCTAGCACTTTATCTGAAAAGAAAAAAGATCTTGAAACTTTGTTGCAGGTGCGGGCAAAAGGAGCCCTGATAAGATCTTGGTTTATATCTACAAATGAAATTGACGAACCCACTGCTTATTTTTTTAATTTGGAGAAAGTGTCAAAACAACAAAATGAAATGTACTGTTTGTCAACCCCCGATGGACCAAAGACTTCTGATATGAGGCAGATGCGAAAAATTGCAGTTGATTTTTATTCAGAATTGTATAAAAAAGAGGAAACGGATACAGGATGTGCTACAAAGTTACTGCAACAACTACCTTCTATTTCAAAAGAACAGAAACAGGCTTTGGACAATGTATTTACCTTTGAAGAATTAACTGAGGCCGTAACACAAATGAAATCAGGTCGAGCACCTGGAATTGATGGACTATCAGTGGAGTTCTATAAGGCTATGTGGAAATACATCGGAAAAGACTTTTATATGGTTATCCAAGAATGTTTTAAACAAAACCGCCTTCCCATCAGTTGTCAAAAAGCGGTGTTAACATTGTTGCCAAAAAAAGGAGATTTAAGTTATTTAAAGAATTGGAGGCCTGTGTCTATATTGACATCTGACTATAAACTAATAGCCAAAGTATTGGCAAACAGATTGAAGACTGTACTGGGAGATATAATACATGAAGACCACACGTATTGCATTCCAGAAAGAACAATATATGACAATATATTTTTGGTCCGAGATATCATGGAACACTCTAAATTAAATGAAGTAAATGTTGGGTTCTTGTTCTTGGATCAGGAGAAAGCATTTAATGGAGTGGACCATGGGTATTTATTTGACACTTTGAATAGTTTTGGTGAGGTTTTTATTTCATGGATCAAATTGTGGTATACAAATGCCACTTGTATTCTTAAAATAGGAGGAGGCTTAAGTCAACCAATAAGAGTATATAAAGGCATCAGACAAGGATGTCCTTTATCTGGTCAGTTATATGCTTTAGCGGTGGAACCCTTATTGAGTGTTTTAGGAAAAGGATTATTTGGTTTAAAGGTGAGAGATGATTGTACCACTGTTAAGTTAACTGCATACGCAGATGACATTACTGTAATTATAAAAGATCAGAATGATATTAATTTTGTTAATGGCAGTATTTTGTTGTATGAGAGAGAATCATCTGCAAAACTTAATTGGAGTAAAACTGATGCATTTTGGTGTAATGATAACACAACAATGACATTTTACTTTTTGCAAAATGTAAAGTGGGAAAAAAATGGTTTTAAATACTTAGGAATTTTTTTGGGCTCTGAGAAGTATCAAAGAAAAAAACTGGGAAGGAATTAAGGATAAAATTTGTAATAGGTTATCAAAATGGAACTGGATTGTCCCTCAACTATCTTATAGAGGAAGAGTATTGGTTATAAACAACCTTGTTGCCTCTATGCTGTGGTATAAATTAATTGTATTAAATCCACCATAAGAAATTATTAGTGAAATCCAAAAATTATTTGTAATTTTTTTCTGGTCTGGACAACATTGGCTTAGAGAGTCAGTATTGTTTCTTCAAATAAATGAAGGAGGACAAGGCCTTATGGATATAAAATCAAAAGTAGCTGCTTTTAGACTACAAACGGCTCAAAAACTGTTATACCACACATCTCAAAACTGGATAAAAGTAGCGTGTGCTTTATTGAATAGAGTGGAGCATATGAAGTTGGATAGGCAACTATTTTTAATGAATTTGAAAGCGATGGATTTAAGTGGACTCTCACCTTTTTATATCTCAGTTTTAAATGCATAGCAAATGTTTAACATAAATAGGGAGGAGTCTGAAAAATCTTTTGAGTGGATTCTGGAAGAACCATTGATTTTCAATCCTCACTTACCAAGTGTGATATTAAAATCACAGGCTGTGTGCAAACCTAGTGAGAGCAGGAATAAGTAAGATTTGTCATCTAAGATCAAATGATCAATGGATGCCTGCAGAAACTTTGGCTGTAAAGATTGGTATCCACTCTGTAAGAATTGTGGAAAAATTATTAGCGGAGGTACACGCGTTTTTCCTGCCATGCCATTGCAAATTAAAAAAGCTGAGAAAAATTTCACAAACATTAGTGTGAATGTGAATGTAGGGGATTGGCAGGAGTCTGATGGGAGATTGCTGTCTTTTAAAACACCTGAACTTGGATTTTTTGACAAAATTTCTAAGAAAGCACTTTATTGTGTTTGTGTCAAATTTTTAAATATGAAAGCATTGAAAGACCTTCCGGAAACAAAGTGGGTTGAATTTGTTGAACCAGGTGCCTCTCCGAAATGATGTTGGAGGACTTTATATAAAAAGCCAATTGAGAAAAGAAGTGGGGACTTACAATGTCGAGTTTCCCATTGGATAATAGCAACAAATAGATATAAGGCCCATATAAATCCTTTGCAAGAAGAAGAATGTTTATTTTGTGGGAGTAGTGAAACAGTTTGTCACATATTTATTGGATGTTCAAGAGTATTGGGAGTTCTTGGGTTGTTAAGTGAGTTGAGCCATAATCTTGGTTTTACTTTTACAAATGGTTTTTATATTTTTGGACCAAGATACAGTGCCTCCAATAGGAGAAACATAGTTCTAATGAATTTCTTATTAGGAAAGGCAAAAATGGCGATATGGTTAACAAGGAAGAATAAAATGCATTGTAATGGTGGAACTGATCCTTTAGCGATGTTTAGAGCACTGGTAAAAAGCAGATTAACTTTGGAGTATAAATATTATGAATTGGTTAAAAATACTAAATCCTTTTTCTTTATATGGGGAATAGAAAATGTGCTATGTCAACCCAGTGAGGGGGGTGGCTATGATGTATTGTTGTAAACAAATTTGTGTTTATTTATTTTTTATTTATTTTATGTTTTTAAAATGTGTTAAGCCAACCCAGTGTGGAGGGTGGTCAGGATGAGGTTTTTTTACGTACAGATTGTGTATTCTTAAAACTTAAAAAAATGAAAAAATGAAAATATTTTGTGTCAAAATAATTGAACATTGTATGATTGTGTGAAGTATTCATTGAATACGTAAAAATTTAAGGATTTAAAATCTCTCTCTCTCTCTCTCTCTCTCTCTCTCTCTCATGTACACAGTGGAGTTGGCAGTGGGTTTGGGAGCCATTCTGCTGATGTTGACATTTCTTGTGTGCTTATAGAAATGCTAAAGAATTGAACTCATGCTGTTCTACAGAAGTCACTTTGGCAGTGATGATGTTGACGGAGGTATAAAGCATCTGAAAATAGATTTCTGTATAAACCAATTCTGACAAAGCACTTAGCATATTTCCATGAAGGAATTTCTTAGAGCTCACATGTCTTCAAAAGATGTTCATGAAAATTAAAGGTCTGATGGATTGAGTAAAAAGTCATCATGTACATTTCATTGTCATCGTATACAAAAAGAACATAAATCTGTGGTATAGCCTTTCATTTGGTCTCCTTCTTTTCAGACGTTTTATGCAGATTACACAGAGAATAATAAAAGTAATTCCTTAAAAGTACAAAAACCTCTGCTCTTATGTTTGAAAAATGAAAAGCCTCAGTCAATATGAAAGATTTAGATAGAGACGTGTTTGTAGAGATGATGACAAAGATGTACACAATGACGATCTGTTTAGATCCGAACTGTGTAAAACAAACGTTATTATAAACAAAATTTTCCTATAATTGTGGCCTGGGGGTAAAAATGCAATTTTTCTGTTGTGTTGTAAAATTTGTGTATGGCCCTTTAAGAGATTTCTCTCCTATTCACGTGATAAGGTGCGCTGACTCTGTGTGCGCATGCGGGGATCCGCGAGAAAAACGTGGAACAGTCTGGGTGTGATGCGTGTCGTCGCGATCTGTTGTTTGAGGCATAGTTGTAATTACGGGTAAATACCTTTTGTTTGTGTTTATATAGACCCGTATATGTTCATATTGCTCTGTCTAAATGTGTATTTGATGGTACATGTTAATAGATTACGTGGATCGGTTGTGCACGTGGCGATTGAACCTCGTGGTGAGTGCTAGCGAGCATTTGGGTATGTACGTTTATTTTGGTTAAAAGCTATTACTCCTGTATTAATCTTTCTTTCTAAAAAAGGGCCTTTGTTAATAGCTCTGTAAGAAGAATATGGACGGTAAATGTAATGTGTATAATGTAATGTGTTTGTGATAATTGATGTTGATTTTTGATATGGATGCAAAGTGGCTAATAAATGTGTTTTTATCTTCTATGCACAGCCACTACCGTATTTTGTTTCATTGTATTTTGTTTCATTGTATTTTGTTTCATTGTATTTTGTTTCATTTTGGTTGGTTTCATTTTATTTCTTGTAAACCCTTTTTCTCCCATCGACCGCTGTAAAACTTGTATGTAAACAGCAGTCAGATTAAACCTCCATAATTTAATAGTTTGCCGGGTTGTGCTTTATTTCTCGTACTCCCCGGTTACATTTGGTACCAGGAGTGGGGTATCTGACTGTTGGGAGCTCTTGGGCGTTTTATACATTTTTTTTTGTTAAAATACGGTGGTGGTGAGTTGCAGATATTTATAGACGCAGAGGGGAGCAATTTCCTGTGCTGTGAGTGTCCAGTGTGAAGACATCGGCTGGGTGTTTTCTGACCAAGGGAGTGGATCGCTGGACGAGAGCAGGGATATCGTTTGTCTGTGACTGAGCTCAGGAGTGTGCTATCGGCTAGAGGCCTGTTGCGTCTGTACTGCATGAAGAGGATCCAGTGTTGCAGACATTTCTTGATGGAATATCCTTTGAACTGAACAAGGACAAACAATCTAAAGGACATTGTATTTGTGGACTTTTGTAATTGTGTTCAGCAACATGTCACAGTCTAGCAATGAAGATTCCGCCTTACCGGGTACTTCTGCTACTGGACAGAATGTAAATCCTGATGAGTATGATGTTCATGAACAAATCCAAGAATTGAGTAGAAAACATGCTGAAACCGTAGCAGCGATAGCGGGCCTAAATCGAGAGCCCAGTAGGTCCTATATCTACGTGCCGAGGGAAAGACACATTCAGTCTTTTAGTGGGGAATTCAGCAAAGACGGTAGAAATGTGGATAAGTTCATTGAAGAGGTAGAAAGAGTGTTGCTTGTTAGAAACCAGACTCCTGAAGATCAAGCAGACTTCGTTCTTTCTTTGTTAAAGGGTGCCGCTTTGGAGGAGGTTAGGTTAAGAAGGGGGGCTCAACCTCAGGGAACAGAGGATCTTTTTACTTACCTCAGAGATGCTTTTGGGGAGAAGCGTAGTCTTGCACAGCTACTGCAGAGTTTCTATACTCGTAAGCAATTAGAAGGTGAAGACCTGCGTATGTACTCTCACTCTTTGTCACAGATCTTGAACTCAGTCGTGAAGCAGTCCCCAGATGCCATTGCAAATGTGAATTCTGCCATTAGAGATCAGTTTGTAGAGGGGGTTAAAGATGCATCTCTTAGAAGGGAACTTCGTAAATTTGTGAGGGATAAGCCCCAAGCAACCTTGATTGAGGTACGAGACGAAGCAATCATGTGGTCTCTCGAAGACCCCAAATTGCGTGTTAGCAGAGCAGCTCTTCATCATCATGTAACCTCTGAGTCTGCAGAAGCCCGCTGTGAGGCTATTGAGAAAAGCTCTGTCACGCTTGAAGAAGTCTTAAAGGTAGTAGCCGAGCAAGGGAAGGCCATAGGTGAACTAACTCAAGCAATTCAGAAATTGACGCTTCATTGTACTAATGCTGAAGTGGTGAGTCGCCCCAAGGCTAAAATGCAGCCCAGATTTGCAGATGATGGCCAGCCCATCTGCTTCAAGTGTAATGAGGTGGGACACATAGCCAAAAACTGCGTGAGAAAGCTCAAACAGACAGTCAGGGAGGATTCTGTATCCTCCACGCCTCAGGGAAATGCGCACCCTCGGTCGCTGTGAGCCAGGCGATGCGAGGGCGGACTATTGGCTCGACTCAATTTAACTCTGATCGTGACCGTTTACTCCAAAATGCTGTGGGGAGGTGTCCTGTAGTTGACTTGAAGATTTGCGGAGTAGATGTTTCATGTTTGCTTGATACTGGAAGTCAGGTCAGTACGATTTCAGAACAGTTCTTCAAAGAGCATTTAGCAGGTGAAGACGAAGAACTGCTTTCTACATCCGGTTGGCTAAAAATTACCGCTGCAAATGGGTTAGATATCCCTTACCTTGGATATCTCGAGCTTAAAGTTGAGACGATGGGTATAACCCTGTCGGAGTGTGGGTTTTTAGTAGTCAGAGATGCACAGAGTTCATCTGCTGTTCCTGCACTCATTGGCATGAATATCATAGACCGATGTAGGCAGTTGGTTCATGCTGAATTTGATACCACTCTAGGTGGAGAGCTACGGTCTGACTGGAGAGAGGTCTTTCAGCAGGTGCAGAGTGCCAGTCGACTTGAAAAACGAAGTGTTGCACGAGTAGCTGGAAAAGAAACTGTGCATATACCTGCTTTATCGGTCTCCACAGTAATGATTCGAGGAATTAATTCTTCTTTACCTGAGGGTTCTTCCAGTTGGCTGTTAGAATCTGGAAATTCTTCTTTACCTGAGGGTTTGATCTTGGTACCGTCCCTTGTGTCCAACGTAAAACCCGTGTTGCCTGTTACAGTTGTTAATTTCTCCACAGAAGATGTGTGGTTGCAGCCTCGTGCCCGGCTGGGTACGTTTTGCCCTGTTCAGGTAAATCCAAACGCTTGTGGTGAAGTTAAGTTTCAGAGAATTTCAGCTGGAGTGGAGGAGGTAACTGTCGAAACAGAAGAGAGACAGGCGTTGGCGAATGGCATGCCGACTTTCTTTGACAAGCTGAATCTAGGTGGTACTGCTGAGCAACAAGCGGAGCTAAAAGCTTTGCTCTCTAGGTTTGTCGATGTGTTTGCATTGGCTGACGAGGATCTTGGATTCTCTGATAAAGTGCAGCACGAGATCCATCTGGTAGATGATGTTCCGGTTTCGCAGCCATATCGACGCCTTCCACCCACACAGTATTGTGAGGTCAGAGAACATATCACCAAGCTTCTTAAGAAGGGGGTGATAAAGGAGAGCAATAGTGCGTATGCCTCGCCCATAGTAATCGTCCGGAAGACAGATGGTAGTCTTAGGTTATGTGTTGACTACAGAAAATTGAATTCAAAGACTAAACGAGACGCTTTTCCTTTACCACGGATAGATGAAAGTTTTGATGCGTTGCGAGGTGCAAAGTTTTTCTCGACCATTGATTTGGCGAGCGGGTACCATCAAGTAGCAGTGCGTGAGCAAGACCAACCAAAGACTACGTTCACTACCCCTTTTGGTATATTCGAGTACTCTCGTATGCCTTTTGGGGTATGTAATGGGCCGGCCACATTTCAGCGCCTTATGCAAACTGCCATGGGAGATTTGATTTTTCAGATCATGTTGGTCTACTTGGATGATCTTCTTATTTACTCCTCTAGCTTTCAAGACCATCTTCAGAGGTTAGAGGTAGTTTTTCATAGGCTGAAGGAAACCGGGCTTAAGGTTAAGCTTGAGAAGTGCAGTTTCCTGCAGAAAGAAGTCAGGTTTTTGGGTCATCAAATCTCTGCTCAAGGCATTGGTACGGATCCCAGAAAGGTTGAGGCAGTGAGCCAATGGAAAACTCCTAGTACAGTGAAGGAGTTAAGATCATTTTTGGGTTTCTCTAGTTACTACAGAAAGTTCATTGAGGGGTTTTCCAGGATCGCAGGTCCCCTTCACGACTTGGTGAACTTTTGCCTGAAACAGCAGGGTACAGTTAGGAAGCATGAGTTTTGTTCACTGTGGTCTGCCGAGTGTCAGTCAGCCTTTGAGTTGATGAAGGAGAAGCTTACATCCGCTCCAATATTGGGCTATGCCGATTTCACCCTTCCGTTTATTGTGGAAACTGATGCGAGTAATGAAGGTCTAGGAGCAGTTTTGAGTCAGCAACAAGGCGATGGTACGAGAGTTATCGCGTATGCTAGTAGGAGACTGCGGCATGCAGAGAAGAATGACCGGAACTATAGTAGTATGAAGCTCGAACTGTTAGCTCTCAAATGGGCTGTTTCCGAGAAGTTCCGTGGTTATCTGTTAGGCTCAAAGTTTGTAGTCATCACGGATAACAATCCGTTATGTTATCTGAAGACAGCGAAGCTGGGTGCCATAGAGCAGCGGTGGGTGGCCCAGTTAGCCGTCTTTGACTTTGACGTTAAGTACAGGCCCGGACGGCAGAATGCTGCTGCCGATGCACTCTCTAGACACCCATTTGCAGGGGAGTCTGTTAACTCGGATGATGCAGAATATGACGACTGTATTGCCATCTGCAATGTGGTAAATAAGGGTACACTTTTGGACTCAGCGTTGTTATCCGCTGGGGATCAGTGTTGTAAAGTGAGGCAGATTCGTGCTTTAGAGTGTGGAGTCAGAGTAGAAGGGACTGATACTCGTGGAGGTACGTTCACTCTCCCGGGCTATACAAAAGCAGAGTTGAGCGAGTTTCAGCTGAAGGACCCGTTTCTCAGTCGTTTCAGAGAATTCTGGGAAAATAACCGAAAGCCAACTTATCAGGAAAGGCGCAGCCTGCCTAAGCCTGTACTGTCCCTTTTGAAGCATAGGAAATGTATTACAGAGTCCGAAGGGTTGCTCTATAGGGTTGTACATGATCTACATCATGGTGAGTGTCAGCAGCTGATTGTACCTGTTTGTTTGCAGGAACGAATCCTGGAGAGTGTCCATGACAAGATGGGACACCAGGGTATTGAGCGCTCTCTTAACCTGTTGAGGCAGAGATGCTTCTGGGTTGGCATGTATGAGGACGTAGAGAGGTGGATCAAAAGGTGTCAACGGTGTATTTTGACTAAGATGCCTCAGCCGAGGATTCGGCCTCCCATGAAACCGTTTCTAGCGTCAAGGCCTTTAGAGGTGGTGGCTGTAGATTTTACACTGCTTGAACCGGCCTCTGATGGTCGTGAGAATGTGTTGGTAGTAACTGATGTGTTTACCAAGTTTACACAGGCTTTTCCTACCAAAGACCAGAGGGCAGACACTACAGCCAAGGTTTTACTCCGAGAGTGGTTCATGAAGTATGGCATTCCAGAGAGGTTACACTCAGACCAGGGGAGGAACTTTGAGAGTGAGGTGATAGCTGAGTTGTGTAAATTTTATGGGGTGAAGAAAACGCGAACTGCCCCTTACCGGCCTCAAGGCAATGCTCAGTGTGAGCGCTTTAACCGGACGCTTCATGAGTTGTTGAGAACTCTTCCCCCTGAAAAGAAGAGACGTTGGCCAGAGTACCTTCCTGAGTTGGTCTATGCATATAATGTAACCCCACATGCGACGACAGGGTACTCGCCATACTTCTTGTTGTTTGGTGTAGATCCACGTCTTCCTGTAGATGCTCTTCTGGGTCGTGAACAAACTGTGGATAGACGACAGGATTGGTTAGTAATTCACCAGAACAGACTCAGGGAAGCTCATGAACGAACAAGAGAGTTCGCAGAGCAAAAAGCTCTTGAGAGACTTGCTTCCTTGAATGATAAGGTTAGGGTTAGGGTTAGGTTAGGGTTAGGTTAGGGTTAGTGGGTTAGGGTTAGGGTTAGGGTTAGGGTTAGGGTTAGGTTATAGGGCAAAAAACGAAGAGTGCACCCCCTCTGAAGTGCACCCCCCAGCTTATTTTCCGTGCAGATTGTAGTAGAGAGTTAAAAATTGGTATTTATACTAATTGGAGGACGCCCTTTCGAATGCACTCGGTTTCAAATCTCTAGCGCCACCACCGGTCAGGATGAGTAACTGCACCCCCCTTATATAAATAAAGAGATGAAATTTTCACATGTATTTATATAGTTTCGAGGACGCCAAACACGATGGCGCAGGTCTCGAGTCGATACGAGCTTCCGTTTTCGAATGCACCCCGGGGTGCAAGTTTGTTAAAAAAAAAAAAATCCGTAAAAAGTAACATGAGGCACTTGATTATATAGTTTCGAGGACGCCAAACACGATGGCGCAGTTTTTGAGTCGATCGGAGCCTCCGTTTTCGATCGCACCCCGGGGTGCAGTTTTTGTTAAAAAAAAATTGTCGTAAAAAGTAACAAGAGGCACTTCATCATATAGTTTGGAGGACGCCAAACACGATGGCGTAGGTTTTGAGTCGATACGAGCTTCCGTTTTCGAATGCACCCCGGGGTGCACTTAAAAAAAAAAAAAAAAAAACGCAAAAATGAGATTCAGGCACTTGATCGTGTAGTTTAGAGGTAGCTGAGCACGCCTGTGAAGGTTTCAAGTCGATAGGAGCTTCCGTTCCCAAGTGCACCCCAGTGTGAAAATGTAGTTGAAATTTTACTAAGTCCAAAAGTGAAAATTCGTTCACCCAGAAACCACTTTTCTATACGTTTCGCACCCTTCTGAGTCGATAGGTATAGCATTTGGGTGGTGTTTTTTTTTGAAGAAACACTGCGTAATTTCGCCAAAAACGAGCTTTAAACGTCCGAAATTGGACTCGCGATAAGTCAGCCGTTAAAGATGTGAGAAGGACGAGCCACATGCCGTTGGAAAGGCCTCGACCAGACCTTTCCAACGACAGGTCGTTCGACCCCCTGCGACCTTCCTAAGCCGAGCTAGAGCACCAAATAGAAAGGCGTTTTGAAAAATCATCTCTGTCCAGGAAGGTCGCAGAAGAACGCGGCTCGGTGCATCGAGAAGGACTCGCCGAGACCTTTCCAACGATACCAAGCACGTGTCGCTGCGACCTTCCTAGGCCGAGATATTCTTTGGAGACACGTTTCTGTTTGGCTCCCCCTATCCGTCACGGAAGGTGCTACCGCGTCGGTCGAGACGCCGTTCGAAAGCTGTCGTCCAGACCTTTCTAAAGACACCCGTCTCACGTCTCTAGGACGTTCCTACGCGGAGTTATAGCATACGTCCGACAGGGGCGCTATTTGGAGAAAAAGCGGTCACAACTCTGGCTCGGAACGTCGTAGAGAGACGAGGGTGGTCTCGTCGGAAAGGTCTCGGCCAGACCTTTCGAACGGCACTCTGTCCGACAGCAATATCTCACAGCAAAAATAAGGGAATGTTTTTTCGCGTCGGACTTAACGTCGGCGGAAAGGTGTCGCGAATAGCTGTCGAATGACACCTCTCTCGTATTTTTACGACGTTCCTAGACAGAGTTACGGCCTTTTAACTCTTCGACAGCTATGTGGCGCTATCGCTTCGTTTCTTTAGTTCATAACTCTGCCTCGGAACGTCGTAGAGAAACGAGAGTCGGCTTTTTGGAAAGGCCTCGAGCAGACGTTTCGAACGGTACTTCGTCCGACAGCAAATTCCGACGCTAAAAATAACAAGGTTTTTTCGCGTCGGACTTTCGGGCAACGAAAAGGTGTCGTCCAGACCTTTCTAATGACACCTCTCTCGTATTTTTACGACATTCCTTCGCAGAGTTACGGCACGTTTACGTTTCGACAGCTATGTGGCGCTATCGCTTCTTTTGTTTTGTTCATAAAACAGCGTAGGAACGTCGTAGAGCGACGAGAGTTGGCTTTTCGGAAAGGTCTCGTCCAGACCTTTCGAACAACACTTCGTCCGACATCAAATTCTGAGCCTAAAAATAGCAACGTCTTTTCGCGTCGGACTTTGAGTCAACGGAAAGGTGTCGTCAACACCTGTCGAATGACACGTCTCTCGTATTTTTACGACCTTCCTAGACGGAGTTACGGCACTTTTACTTTTCGACAGCTAGGTGGCGCTATCGGTTTTCTTCTTTTGTTCATAAATCGGCGTAGGAACGTCGTAGAGAGACGAGAGTCGGCTTGTCGGAAAGGTCTCTTGAAGCGCCCTTTAACTGTAATAAATTCATGGTTAGTTAGGTTAGGGATATGGGTTAGTTATGGGTTAGTGATGGGTTAGGTTAGGGTTAGGGTTAGGGTTAGGTTAGGGTTAGGTTAGGTTAGGGTTAGGGTTAGGGTTAGGTTAGGTTAGGGTTAGGGTTAGGTTATAGGGCAAAAAACGAAGAGTGCACCCCCTCTGAAGTGCACCCCCCAGCTTATTTTCCGTGCAGATTGTAGTAGAGAGTTAAAAATTGGTATTTATACTAATTGGAGGACGCCCTTTCGAATGCACTCGGTTTCAAATCTCTAGCGCCACCACCGGTCAGGATGAGTAACTGCACCCCCCTTATATAAATAAAGAGATGAAATTTTCACATGTATTTATATAGTTTCGAGGACGCCAAACACGATGGCGCAGGTCTCGAGTCGATACGAGCTTCCGTTTTCGAATGCACCCCGGGGTGCAAGTTTGTTAAAAAAAAAAAAATCCGTAAAAAGTAACATGAGGCACTTGATTATATAGTTTCGAGGACGCCAAACACGATGGCGCAGTTTTTGAGTCGATCGGAGCCTCCGTTTTCGATCGCACCCCGGGGTGCAGTTTTTGTTAAAAAAAAATTGTCGTAAAAAGTAACAAGAGGCACTTCATCATATAGTTTGGAGGACGCCAAACACGATGGCGTAGGTTTTGAGTCGATACGAGCTTCCGTTTTCGAATGCACCCCGGGGTGCACTTAAAAAAAAAAAAAAAAAAACGCAAAAATGAGATTCAGGCACTTGATCGTGTAGTTTAGAGGTAGCTGAGCACGCCTGTGAAGGTTTCAAGTCGATAGGAGCTTCCGTTCCCAAGTGCACCCCAGTGTGAAAATGTAGTTGAAATTTTACTAAGTCCAAAAGTGAAAATTCGTTCACCCAGAAACCACTTTTCTATACGTTTCGCACCCTTCTGAGTCGATAGGTATAGCATTTGGGTGGTGTTTTTTTTTGAAGAAACACTGCGTAATTTCGCCAAAAACGAGCTTTAAACGTCCGAAATTGGACTCGCGATAAGTCAGCCGTTAAAGATGTGAGAAGGACGAGCCACATGCCGTTGGAAAGGCCTCGACCAGACCTTTCCAACGACAGGTCGTTCGACCCCCTGCGACCTTCCTAAGCCGAGCTAGAGCACCAAATAGAAAGGCGTTTTGAAAAATCATCTCTGTCCAGGAAGGTCGCAGAAGAACGCGGCTCGGTGCATCGAGAAGGACTCGCCGAGACCTTTCCAACGATACCAAGCACGTGTCGCTGCGACCTTCCTAGGCCGAGATATTCTTTGGAGACACGTTTCTGTTTGGCTCCCCCTATCCGTCACGGAAGGTGCTACCGCGTCGGTCGAGACGCCGTTCGAAAGCTGTCGTCCAGACCTTTCTAAAGACACCCGTCTCACGTCTCTAGGACGTTCCTACGCGGAGTTATAGCATACGTCCGACAGGGGCGCTATTTGGAGAAAAAGCGGTCACAACTCTGGCTCGGAACGTCGTAGAGAGACGAGGGTGGTCTCGTCGGAAAGGTCTCGGCCAGACCTTTCGAACGGCACTCTGTCCGACAGCAATATCTCACAGCAAAAATAAGGGAATGTTTTTTCGCGTCGGACTTAACGTCGGCGGAAAGGTGTCGCGAATAGCTGTCGAATGACACCTCTCTCGTATTTTTACGACGTTCCTAGACAGAGTTACGGCCTTTTAACTCTTCGACAGCTATGTGGCGCTATCGCTTCGTTTCTTTAGTTCATAACTCTGCCTCGGAACGTCGTAGAGAAACGAGAGTCGGCTTTTTGGAAAGGCCTCGAGCAGACGTTTCGAACGGTACTTCGTCCGACAGCAAATTCCGACGCTAAAAATAACAAGGTTTTTTCGCGTCGGACTTTCGGGCAACGAAAAGGTGTCGTCCAGACCTTTCTAATGACACCTCTCTCGTATTTTTACGACATTCCTTCGCAGAGTTACGGCACGTTTACGTTTCGACAGCTATGTGGCGCTATCGCTTCTTTTGTTTTGTTCATAAAACAGCGTAGGAACGTCGTAGAGCGACGAGAGTTGGCTTTTCGGAAAGGTCTCGTCCAGACCTTTCGAACAACACTTCGTCCGACATCAAATTCTGAGCCTAAAAATAGCAACGTCTTTTCGCGTCGGACTTTGAGTCAACGGAAAGGTGTCGTCAACACCTGTCGAATGACACGTCTCTCGTATTTTTACGACCTTCCTAGACGGAGTTACGGCACTTTTACTTTTCGACAGCTAGGTGGCGCTATCGGTTTTCTTCTTTTGTTCATAAATCGGCGTAGGAACGTCGTAGAGAGACGAGAGTCGGCTTGTCGGAAAGGTCTCTTGAAGCGCCCTTTAACTGTAATAAATTCATGGTTAGTTAGGTTAGGGATATGGGTTAGTTATGGGTTAGTGATGGGTTAGGTTAGGGTTAGGGTTAGGGTTAGGTTAGGTTAGGGTTAGGGTTAGGGTTAGGGTTGGGTTAGGGTTAGGTTATAGGGCAAAAAACGAAGAGTGCACCCCCTCTGAAGTGCACCCCCCAGCTTATTTTCCGTGCAGATTGTAGTAGAGAGTTAAAAATTGGTATTTATACTAATTGGAGGACGCCCTTTCGAATGCACTCGGTTTCAAATCTCTAGCGCCACCACCGGTCAGGATGAGTAACTGCACCCCCCTTATATAAATAAAGAGATGAAATTTTCACATGTATTTATATAGTTTCGAGGACGCCAAACACGATGGCGCAGGTCTCGAGTCGATACGAGCTTCCGTTTTCGAATGCACCCCGGGGTGCAAGTTTGTTAAAAAAAAAAAAATCCGTAAAAAGTAACATGAGGCACTTGATTATATAGTTTCGAGGACGCCAAACACGATGGCGCAGTTTTTGAGTCGATCGGAGCCTCCGTTTTCGATCGCACCCCGGGGTGCAGTTTTTGTTAAAAAAAAATTGTCGTAAAAAGTAACAAGAGGCACTTCATCATATAGTTTGGAGGACGCCAAACACGATGGCGTAGGTTTTGAGTCGATACGAGCTTCCGTTTTCGAATGCACCCCGGGGTGCACTTAAAAAAAAAAAAAAAAAAACGCAAAAATGAGATTCAGGCACTTGATCGTGTAGTTTAGAGGTAGCTGAGCACGCCTGTGAAGGTTTCAAGTCGATAGGAGCTTCCGTTCCCAAGTGCACCCCAGTGTGAAAATGTAGTTGAAATTTTACTAAGTCCAAAAGTGAAAATTCGTTCACCCAGAAACCACTTTTCTATACGTTTCGCACCCTTCTGAGTCGATAGGTATAGCATTTGGGTGGTGTTTTTTTTTGAAGAAACACTGCGTAATTTCGCCAAAAACGAGCTTTAAACGTCCGAAATTGGACTCGCGATAAGTCAGCCGTTAAAGATGTGAGAAGGACGAGCCACATGCCGTTGGAAAGGCCTCGACCAGACCTTTCCAACGACAGGTCGTTCGACCCCCTGCGACCTTCCTAAGCCGAGCTAGAGCACCAAATAGAAAGGCGTTTTGAAAAATCATCTCTGTCCAGGAAGGTCGCAGAAGAACGCGGCTCGGTGCATCGAGAAGGACTCGCCGAGACCTTTCCAACGATACCAAGCACGTGTCGCTGCGACCTTCCTAGGCCGAGATATTCTTTGGAGACACGTTTCTGTTTGGCTCCCCCTATCCGTCACGGAAGGTGCTACCGCGTCGGTCGAGACGCCGTTCGAAAGCTGTCGTCCAGACCTTTCTAAAGACACCCGTCTCACGTCTCTAGGACGTTCCTACGCGGAGTTATAGCATACGTCCGACAGGGGCGCTATTTGGAGAAAAAGCGGTCACAACTCTGGCTCGGAACGTCGTAGAGAGACGAGGGTGGTCTCGTCGGAAAGGTCTCGGCCAGACCTTTCGAACGGCACTCTGTCCGACAGCAATATCTCACAGCAAAAATAAGGGAATGTTTTTTCGCGTCGGACTTAACGTCGGCGGAAAGGTGTCGCGAATAGCTGTCGAATGACACCTCTCTCGTATTTTTACGACGTTCCTAGACAGAGTTACGGCCTTTTAACTCTTCGACAGCTATGTGGCGCTATCGCTTCGTTTCTTTAGTTCATAACTCTGCCTCGGAACGTCGTAGAGAAACGAGAGTCGGCTTTTTGGAAAGGCCTCGAGCAGACGTTTCGAACGGTACTTCGTCCGACAGCAAATTCCGACGCTAAAAATAACAAGGTTTTTTCGCGTCGGACTTTCGGGCAACGAAAAGGTGTCGTCCAGACCTTTCTAATGACACCTCTCTCGTATTTTTACGACATTCCTTCGCAGAGTTACGGCACGTTTACGTTTCGACAGCTATGTGGCGCTATCGCTTCTTTTGTTTTGTTCATAAAACAGCGTAGGAACGTCGTAGAGCGACGAGAGTTGGCTTTTCGGAAAGGTCTCGTCCAGACCTTTCGAACAACACTTCGTCCGACATCAAATTCTGAGCCTAAAAATAGCAACGTCTTTTCGCGTCGGACTTTGAGTCAACGGAAAGGTGTCGTCAACACCTGTCGAATGACACGTCTCTCGTATTTTTACGACCTTCCTAGACGGAGTTACGGCACTTTTACTTTTCGACAGCTAGGTGGCGCTATCGGTTTTCTTCTTTTGTTCATAAATCGGCGTAGGAACGTCGTAGAGAGACGAGAGTCGGCTTGTCGGAAAGGTCTCTTGAAGCGCCCTTTAACTGTAATAAATTCATGGTTAGTTAGGTTAGGGATATGGGTTAGTTATGGGTTAGTGATGGGTTAGGTTAGGGTTAGGGTTAGGGTTAGGTTAGGGTTAGGTTAGGTTAGGGTTAGGGTTAGGGTTAGGGTTAGGGTTAGGGTTAGGGTTAGGGTTAGGTTAGGTTAGGGTTAGGTTATAGGGCAAAAAACGAAGAGTGCACCCCCTCTGAAGTGCACCCCCCAGCTTATTTTCCGTGCAGATTGTAGTAGAGAGTTAAAAATTGGTATTTATACTAATTGGAGGACGCCCTTTCGAATGCACTCGGTTTCAAATCTCTAGCGCCACCACCGGTCAGGATGAGTAACTGCACCCCCCTTATATAAATAAAGAGATGAAATTTTCACATGTATTTATATAGTTTCGAGGACGCCAAACACGATGGCGCAGGTCTCGAGTCGATACGAGCTTCCGTTTTCGAATGCACCCCGGGGTGCAAGTTTGTTAAAAAAAAAAAAATCCGTAAAAAGTAACATGAGGCACTTGATTATATAGTTTCGAGGACGCCAAACACGATGGCGCAGTTTTTGAGTCGATCGGAGCCTCCGTTTTCGATCGCACCCCGGGGTGCAGTTTTTGTTAAAAAAAAATTGTCGTAAAAAGTAACAAGAGGCACTTCATCATATAGTTTGGAGGACGCCAAACACGATGGCGTAGGTTTTGAGTCGATACGAGCTTCCGTTTTCGAATGCACCCCGGGGTGCACTTAAAAAAAAAAAAAAAAAAACGCAAAAATGAGATTCAGGCACTTGATCGTGTAGTTTAGAGGTAGCTGAGCACGCCTGTGAAGGTTTCAAGTCGATAGGAGCTTCCGTTCCCAAGTGCACCCCAGTGTGAAAATGTAGTTGAAATTTTACTAAGTCCAAAAGTGAAAATTCGTTCACCCAGAAACCACTTTTCTATACGTTTCGCACCCTTCTGAGTCGATAGGTATAGCATTTGGGTGGTGTTTTTTTTTGAAGAAACACTGCGTAATTTCGCCAAAAACGAGCTTTAAACGTCCGAAATTGGACTCGCGATAAGTCAGCCGTTAAAGATGTGAGAAGGACGAGCCACATGCCGTTGGAAAGGCCTCGACCAGACCTTTCCAACGACAGGTCGTTCGACCCCCTGCGACCTTCCTAAGCCGAGCTAGAGCACCAAATAGAAAGGCGTTTTGAAAAATCATCTCTGTCCAGGAAGGTCGCAGAAGAACGCGGCTCGGTGCATCGAGAAGGACTCGCCGAGACCTTTCCAACGATACCAAGCACGTGTCGCTGCGACCTTCCTAGGCCGAGATATTCTTTGGAGACACGTTTCTGTTTGGCTCCCCCTATCCGTCACGGAAGGTGCTACCGCGTCGGTCGAGACGCCGTTCGAAAGCTGTCGTCCAGACCTTTCTAAAGACACCCGTCTCACGTCTCTAGGACGTTCCTACGCGGAGTTATAGCATACGTCCGACAGGGGCGCTATTTGGAGAAAAAGCGGTCACAACTCTGGCTCGGAACGTCGTAGAGAGACGAGGGTGGTCTCGTCGGAAAGGTCTCGGCCAGACCTTTCGAACGGCACTCTGTCCGACAGCAATATCTCACAGCAAAAATAAGGGAATGTTTTTTCGCGTCGGACTTAACGTCGGCGGAAAGGTGTCGCGAATAGCTGTCGAATGACACCTCTCTCGTATTTTTACGACGTTCCTAGACAGAGTTACGGCCTTTTAACTCTTCGACAGCTATGTGGCGCTATCGCTTCGTTTCTTTAGTTCATAACTCTGCCTCGGAACGTCGTAGAGAAACGAGAGTCGGCTTTTTGGAAAGGCCTCGAGCAGACGTTTCGAACGGTACTTCGTCCGACAGCAAATTCCGACGCTAAAAATAACAAGGTTTTTTCGCGTCGGACTTTCGGGCAACGAAAAGGTGTCGTCCAGACCTTTCTAATGACACCTCTCTCGTATTTTTACGACATTCCTTCGCAGAGTTACGGCACGTTTACGTTTCGACAGCTATGTGGCGCTATCGCTTCTTTTGTTTTGTTCATAAAACAGCGTAGGAACGTCGTAGAGCGACGAGAGTTGGCTTTTCGGAAAGGTCTCGTCCAGACCTTTCGAACAACACTTCGTCCGACATCAAATTCTGAGCCTAAAAATAGCAACGTCTTTTCGCGTCGGACTTTGAGTCAACGGAAAGGTGTCGTCAACACCTGTCGAATGACACGTCTCTCGTATTTTTACGACCTTCCTAGACGGAGTTACGGCACTTTTACTTTTCGACAGCTAGGTGGCGCTATCGGTTTTCTTCTTTTGTTCATAAATCGGCGTAGGAACGTCGTAGAGAGACGAGAGTCGGCTTGTCGGAAAGGTCTCTTGAAGCGCCCTTTAACTGTAATAAATTCATGGTTAGTTAGGTTAGGGATATGGGTTAGTTATGGGTTAGTGATGGGTTAGGTTAGGGTTAGGGTTAGGTTAGGGTTAGGTTAGGTTAGGGTTAGGGTTAGGGTTAGGGTTAGGGTTAGGGTTAGGGTTAGGGTTAGGGTTAGGGTTAGGTTATAGGGCAAAAAACGAAGAGTGCACCCCCTCTGAAGTGCACCCCCCAGCTTATTTTCCGTGCAGATTGTAGTAGAGAGTTAAAAATTGGTATTTATACTAATTGGAGGACGCCCTTTCGAATGCACTCGGTTTCAAATCTCTAGCGCCACCACCGGTCAGGATGAGTAACTGCACCCCCCTTATATAAATAAAGAGATGAAATTTTCACATGTATTTATATAGTTTCGAGGACGCCAAACACGATGGCGCAGGTCTCGAGTCGATACGAGCTTCCGTTTTCGAATGCACCCCGGGGTGCAAGTTTGTTAAAAAAAAAAAAATCCGTAAAAAGTAACATGAGGCACTTGATTATATAGTTTCGAGGACGCCAAACACGATGGCGCAGTTTTTGAGTCGATCGGAGCCTCCGTTTTCGATCGCACCCCGGGGTGCAGTTTTTGTTAAAAAAAAATTGTCGTAAAAAGTAACAAGAGGCACTTCATCATATAGTTTGGAGGACGCCAAACACGATGGCGTAGGTTTTGAGTCGATACGAGCTTCCGTTTTCGAATGCACCCCGGGGTGCACTTAAAAAAAAAAAAAAAAAAACGCAAAAATGAGATTCAGGCACTTGATCGTGTAGTTTAGAGGTAGCTGAGCACGCCTGTGAAGGTTTCAAGTCGATAGGAGCTTCCGTTCCCAAGTGCACCCCAGTGTGAAAATGTAGTTGAAATTTTACTAAGTCCAAAAGTGAAAATTCGTTCACCCAGAAACCACTTTTCTATACGTTTCGCACCCTTCTGAGTCGATAGGTATAGCATTTGGGTGGTGTTTTTTTTTGAAGAAACACTGCGTAATTTCGCCAAAAACGAGCTTTAAACGTCCGAAATTGGACTCGCGATAAGTCAGCCGTTAAAGATGTGAGAAGGACGAGCCACATGCCGTTGGAAAGGCCTCGACCAGACCTTTCCAACGACAGGTCGTTCGACCCCCTGCGACCTTCCTAAGCCGAGCTAGAGCACCAAATAGAAAGGCGTTTTGAAAAATCATCTCTGTCCAGGAAGGTCGCAGAAGAACGCGGCTCGGTGCATCGAGAAGGACTCGCCGAGACCTTTCCAACGATACCAAGCACGTGTCGCTGCGACCTTCCTAGGCCGAGATATTCTTTGGAGACACGTTTCTGTTTGGCTCCCCCTATCCGTCACGGAAGGTGCTACCGCGTCGGTCGAGACGCCGTTCGAAAGCTGTCGTCCAGACCTTTCTAAAGACACCCGTCTCACGTCTCTAGGACGTTCCTACGCGGAGTTATAGCATACGTCCGACAGGGGCGCTATTTGGAGAAAAAGCGGTCACAACTCTGGCTCGGAACGTCGTAGAGAGACGAGGGTGGTCTCGTCGGAAAGGTCTCGGCCAGACCTTTCGAACGGCACTCTGTCCGACAGCAATATCTCACAGCAAAAATAAGGGAATGTTTTTTCGCGTCGGACTTAACGTCGGCGGAAAGGTGTCGCGAATAGCTGTCGAATGACACCTCTCTCGTATTTTTACGACGTTCCTAGACAGAGTTACGGCCTTTTAACTCTTCGACAGCTATGTGGCGCTATCGCTTCGTTTCTTTAGTTCATAACTCTGCCTCGGAACGTCGTAGAGAAACGAGAGTCGGCTTTTTGGAAAGGCCTCGAGCAGACGTTTCGAACGGTACTTCGTCCGACAGCAAATTCCGACGCTAAAAATAACAAGGTTTTTTCGCGTCGGACTTTCGGGCAACGAAAAGGTGTCGTCCAGACCTTTCTAATGACACCTCTCTCGTATTTTTACGACATTCCTTCGCAGAGTTACGGCACGTTTACGTTTCGACAGCTATGTGGCGCTATCGCTTCTTTTGTTTTGTTCATAAAACAGCGTAGGAACGTCGTAGAGCGACGAGAGTTGGCTTTTCGGAAAGGTCTCGTCCAGACCTTTCGAACAACACTTCGTCCGACATCAAATTCTGAGCCTAAAAATAGCAACGTCTTTTCGCGTCGGACTTTGAGTCAACGGAAAGGTGTCGTCAACACCTGTCGAATGACACGTCTCTCGTATTTTTACGACCTTCCTAGACGGAGTTACGGCACTTTTACTTTTCGACAGCTAGGTGGCGCTATCGGTTTTCTTCTTTTGTTCATAAATCGGCGTAGGAACGTCGTAGAGAGACGAGAGTCGGCTTGTCGGAAAGGTCTCTTGAAGCGCCCTTTAACTGTAATAAATTCATGGTTAGTTAGGTTAGGGATATGGGTTAGTTATGGGTTAGTGATGGGTTAGGTTAGGGTTAGGGTTAGGGTTAGGTTAGGGTTAGGTTAGGTTAGGGTTAGGGTTAGGGTTAGGTTAGGTTAGGGTTAGGGTTAGGTTATAGGGCAAAAAACGAAGAGTGCACCCCCTCTGAAGTGCACCCCCCAGCTTATTTTCCGTGCAGATTGTAGTAGAGAGTTAAAAATTGGTATTTATACTAATTGGAGGACGCCCTTTCGAATGCACTCGGTTTCAAATCTCTAGCGCCACCACCGGTCAGGATGAGTAACTGCACCCCCCTTATATAAATAAAGAGATGAAATTTTCACATGTATTTATATAGTTTCGAGGACGCCAAACACGATGGCGCAGGTCTCGAGTCGATACGAGCTTCCGTTTTCGAATGCACCCCGGGGTGCAAGTTTGTTAAAAAAAAAAAAATCCGTAAAAAGTAACATGAGGCACTTGATTATATAGTTTCGAGGACGCCAAACACGATGGCGCAGTTTTTGAGTCGATCGGAGCCTCCGTTTTCGATCGCACCCCGGGGTGCAGTTTTTGTTAAAAAAAAATTGTCGTAAAAAGTAACAAGAGGCACTTCATCATATAGTTTGGAGGACGCCAAACACGATGGCGTAGGTTTTGAGTCGATACGAGCTTCCGTTTTCGAATGCACCCCGGGGTGCACTTAAAAAAAAAAAAAAAAAAACGCAAAAATGAGATTCAGGCACTTGATCGTGTAGTTTAGAGGTAGCTGAGCACGCCTGTGAAGGTTTCAAGTCGATAGGAGCTTCCGTTCCCAAGTGCACCCCAGTGTGAAAATGTAGTTGAAATTTTACTAAGTCCAAAAGTGAAAATTCGTTCACCCAGAAACCACTTTTCTATACGTTTCGCACCCTTCTGAGTCGATAGGTATAGCATTTGGGTGGTGTTTTTTTTTGAAGAAACACTGCGTAATTTCGCCAAAAACGAGCTTTAAACGTCCGAAATTGGACTCGCGATAAGTCAGCCGTTAAAGATGTGAGAAGGACGAGCCACATGCCGTTGGAAAGGCCTCGACCAGACCTTTCCAACGACAGGTCGTTCGACCCCCTGCGACCTTCCTAAGCCGAGCTAGAGCACCAAATAGAAAGGCGTTTTGAAAAATCATCTCTGTCCAGGAAGGTCGCAGAAGAACGCGGCTCGGTGCATCGAGAAGGACTCGCCGAGACCTTTCCAACGATACCAAGCACGTGTCGCTGCGACCTTCCTAGGCCGAGATATTCTTTGGAGACACGTTTCTGTTTGGCTCCCCCTATCCGTCACGGAAGGTGCTACCGCGTCGGTCGAGACGCCGTTCGAAAGCTGTCGTCCAGACCTTTCTAAAGACACCCGTCTCACGTCTCTAGGACGTTCCTACGCGGAGTTATAGCATACGTCCGACAGGGGCGCTATTTGGAGAAAAAGCGGTCACAACTCTGGCTCGGAACGTCGTAGAGAGACGAGGGTGGTCTCGTCGGAAAGGTCTCGGCCAGACCTTTCGAACGGCACTCTGTCCGACAGCAATATCTCACAGCAAAAATAAGGGAATGTTTTTTCGCGTCGGACTTAACGTCGGCGGAAAGGTGTCGCGAATAGCTGTCGAATGACACCTCTCTCGTATTTTTACGACGTTCCTAGACAGAGTTACGGCCTTTTAACTCTTCGACAGCTATGTGGCGCTATCGCTTCGTTTCTTTAGTTCATAACTCTGCCTCGGAACGTCGTAGAGAAACGAGAGTCGGCTTTTTGGAAAGGCCTCGAGCAGACGTTTCGAACGGTACTTCGTCCGACAGCAAATTCCGACGCTAAAAATAACAAGGTTTTTTCGCGTCGGACTTTCGGGCAACGAAAAGGTGTCGTCCAGACCTTTCTAATGACACCTCTCTCGTATTTTTACGACATTCCTTCGCAGAGTTACGGCACGTTTACGTTTCGACAGCTATGTGGCGCTATCGCTTCTTTTGTTTTGTTCATAAAACAGCGTAGGAACGTCGTAGAGCGACGAGAGTTGGCTTTTCGGAAAGGTCTCGTCCAGACCTTTCGAACAACACTTCGTCCGACATCAAATTCTGAGCCTAAAAATAGCAACGTCTTTTCGCGTCGGACTTTGAGTCAACGGAAAGGTGTCGTCAACACCTGTCGAATGACACGTCTCTCGTATTTTTACGACCTTCCTAGACGGAGTTACGGCACTTTTACTTTTCGACAGCTAGGTGGCGCTATCGGTTTTCTTCTTTTGTTCATAAATCGGCGTAGGAACGTCGTAGAGAGACGAGAGTCGGCTTGTCGGAAAGGTCTCTTGAAGCGCCCTTTAACTGTAATAAATTCATGGTTAGTTAGGTTAGGGATATGGGTTAGTTATGGGTTAGTGATGGGTTAGGTTAGGGTTAGGGTTAGGGTTAGGTTAGGGTTAGGTTAGGTTAGGGTTAGGGTTAGGGTTAGGTTAGGTTAGGGTTAGGGTTAGGTTATAGGGCAAAAAACGAAGAGTGCACCCCCTCTGAAGTGCACCCCCCAGCTTATTTTCCGTGCAGATTGTAGTAGAGAGTTAAAAATTGGTATTTATACTAATTGGAGGACGCCCTTTCGAATGCACTCGGTTTCAAATCTCTAGCGCCACCACCGGTCAGGATGAGTAACTGCACCCCCCTTATATAAATAAAGAGATGAAATTTTCACATGTATTTATATAGTTTCGAGGACGCCAAACACGATGGCGCAGGTCTCGAGTCGATACGAGCTTCCGTTTTCGAATGCACCCCGGGGTGCAAGTTTGTTAAAAAAAAAAAAATCCGTAAAAAGTAACATGAGGCACTTGATTATATAGATTCGAGGACGCCAAACACGATGGCGTAGGTTTTGAGTCGATACGAGCTTCCGTTTTCGAATGCACCCCGGGGTGCACTTAAAAAAAAAAAAAAAAAAACGCAAAAATGAGATTCAGGCACTTGATCGTGTAGTTTAGAGGTAGCTGAGCACGCCTGTGAAGGTTTCAAGTCGATAGGAGCTTCCGTTCCCAAGTGCACCCCAGTGTGAAAATGTAGTTGAAATTTTACTAAGTCCAAAAGTGAAAATTCGTTCACCCAGAAACCACTTTTCCATACGTATCTCGCCATTTGGAGTCGATAGGTATAGCATTGAAAAAACATTTTTTTGAAATCTCACCTTTCGACTTAGTGAAATTTTACCAAGTCGAAAAGTTAAAATTCGTTCACCCAGAAACCACTTTTCCATACGTATCTCGCCATTTGGAGTCGATAGGTATAGCATTGAAAAAACATTTTTTTGAAATCTCACCTTTCGACTTAGTGAAATTTTACCAAGTCGAAAAGTTAAAATTCGTTCACCCAGAAACCGCTTTTCTATACGTTTCGCACCCTTCTGAGTCGATCCATATAGCTTTTGGGTGGTGTTTTTTTTTGAAGAAACACTTAGCGTAATTTCGCCAAAAACGAGCTTTAAACGTCCGAAATTGGACTCGCGATAAGTCAGCCGTTAAAGATGTGAGAAGGACGAGCCACATGCCGTTGGAAAGGCCTCGACCAGACCTTTCCAACGACAGGTCGTTCGACCCCCTGCGACCTTCCTAAGCCGAGCTAGAGCACCAAATAGAAAGGCGTTTTGAAAAATCATCTCTGTCCAGGAAGGTCGCAGAAGAACGCGGCTCGGTGCATCGAGAAGGACTCGCCGAGACCTTTCCAACGATACCAAGCACGTGTCGCTGCGACCTTCCTAGGCCGAGATATTCTTTGGAGACACGTTTCTGTTTGGCTCCCCCTATCCGTCACGGAAGGTGCTACCGCGTCGGTCGAGACGCCGTTCGAAAGCTGTCGTCCAGACCTTTCTAAAGACACCCGTCTCACGTCTCTAGGACGTTCCTACGCGGAGTTATAGCATACGTCCGACAGGGGCGCTATTTGGAGAAAAAGCGGTCACAACTCTGGCTCGGAACGTCGTAGAGAGACGAGGGTGGTCTCGTCGGAAAGGTCTCGGCCAGACCTTTCGAACGGCACTCTGTCCGACAGCAATATCTCACAGCAAAAATAAGGGAATGTTTTTTCGCGTCGGACTTAACGTCGGCGGAAAGGTGTCGCGAATAGCTGTCGAATGACACCTCTCTCGTATTTTTACGACGTTCCTAGACAGAGTTACGGCCTTTTAACTCTTCGACAGCTATGTGGCGCTATCGCTTCGTTTCTTTAGTTCATAACTCTGCCTCGGAACGTCGTAGAGAAACGAGAGTCGGCTTTTTGGAAAGGCCTCGAGCAGACGTTTCGAACGGTACTTCGTCCGACAGCAAATTCCGACGCTAAAAATAACAAGGTTTTTTCGCGTCGGACTTTCGGGCAACGAAAAGGTGTCGTCCAGACCTTTCTAATGACACCTCTCTCGTATTTTTACGACATTCCTTCGCAGAGTTACGGCACGTTTACGTTTCGACAGCTATGTGGCGCTATCGCTTCTTTTGTTTTGTTCATAAAACAGCGTAGGAACGTCGTAGAGCGACGAGAGTTGGCTTTTCGGAAAGGTCTCGTCCAGACCTTTCGAACAACACTTCGTCCGACATCAAATTCTGAGCCTAAAAATAGCAACGTCTTTTCGCGTCGGACTTTGAGTCAACGGAAAGGTGTCGTCAACACCTGTCGAATGACACGTCTCTCGTATTTTTACGACCTTCCTAGACGGAGTTACGGCACTTTTACTTTTCGACAGCTAGGTGGCGCTATCGGTTTTCTTCTTTTGTTCATAAATCGGCGTAGGAACGTCGTAGAGAGACGAGAGTCGGCTTGTCGGAAAGGTCTCTTGAAGCGCCCTTTAACTGTAATAAATTCATGGTTAGTTAGGTTAGGGATATGGGTTAGGTTAGGGTTAGGGTTAGGGTTAGGTTAGGGTTAGGGTTAGGGTTAGGTTAGGGTTAGGGTTAGGTTAGGGTTAGGGTTAGGGTTAGGGTTAGGGTTAGGGTTAGGTTATAGGGCAAAAAACGAAGAGTGCACCCCCTCTGAAGTGCACCCCCCAGCTTATTTTCCGTGCAGATTGTAGTAGAGAGTTAAAAATTGGTATTTATACTAATTGGAGGACGCCCTTTCGAATGCACTCGGTTTCAAATCTCTAGCGCCACCACCGGTCAGGATGAGTAACTGCACCCCCCTTATATAAATAAAGAGATGAAATTTTCACATGTATTTATATAGTTTCGAGGACGCCAAACACGATGGCGCAGGTCTCGAGTCGATACGAGCTTCCGTTTTCGAATGCACCCCGGGGTGCAAGTTTGTTAAAAAAAAAAAATCCGTAAAAAGTAACATGAGGCACTTGATTATATAGTTTCGAGGACGCCAAACACGATGGCGCAGTTTTTGAGTCGATACGAGCTTCCGTTTTCGAATGCACCCCGGGGTGCACTTAAAAAAAAAAAAAAAAAAACGCAAAAATGAGATTCAGGCACTTGATCGTGTAGTTTAGAGGTAGCTGAGCACGCCTGTGAAGGTTTCAAGTCGATAGGAGCTTCCGTTCCCAAGTGCACCCCAGTGTGAAAATGTAGTTGAAATTTTACTAAGTCCAAAAGTGAAAATTCGTTCACCCAGAAACCACTTTTCCATACGTATCTCGCCATTTGGAGTCGATAGGTATAGCATTGAAAAAACATTTTTTTGAAATCTCACCTTTCGACTTAGTGAAATTTTACCAAGTCGAAAAGTTAAAATTCGTTCACCCAGAAACCGCTTTTCTATACGTTTCGCACCCTTCTGAGTCGATCCATATAGCTTTTGGGTGGTGTTTTTTTTTTGAAGAAACACTTAGCGTAATTTCGCCAAAAACGAGCTTTAAACGTCCGAAATTGGACTCGCGATAAGTCAGCCGTTAAAGATGTGAGAAGGACGAGCCACATGCCGTTGGAAAGGCCTCGACCAGACCTTTCCAACGACAGGTCGTTCGACCCCCTGCGACCTTCCTAAGCCGAGCTAGAGCACCAAATAGAAAGGCGTTTTGAAAAATCATCTCTGTCCAGGAAGGTCGCAGAAGAACGCGGCTCGGTGCATCGAGAAGGACTCGCCGAGACCTTTCCAACGATACCAAGCACGTGTCGCTGCGACCTTCCTAGGCCGAGATATTCTTTGGAGACACGTTTCTGTTTGGCTCCCCCTATCCGTCACGGAAGGTGCTACCGCGTCGGTCGAGACGCCGTTCGAAAGCTGTCGTCCAGACCTTTCTAAAGACACCCGTCTCACGTCTCTAGGACGTTCCTACGCGGAGTTATAGCATACGTCCGACAGGGGCGCTATTTGGAGAAAAAGCGGTCACAACTCTGGCTCGGAACGTCGTAGAGAGACGAGGGTGGTCTCGTCGGAAAGGTCTCGGCCAGACCTTTCGAACGGCACTCTGTCCGACAGCAATATCTCACAGCAAAAATAAGGGAATGTTTTTTCGCGTCGGACTTAACGTCGGCGGAAAGGTGTCGCGAATAGCTGTCGAATGACACCTCTCTCGTATTTTTACGACGTTCCTAGACAGAGTTACGGCCTTTTAACTCTTCGACAGCTATGTGGCGCTATCGCTTCGTTTCTTTAGTTCATAACTCTGCCTCGGAACGTCGTAGAGAAACGAGAGTCGGCTTTTTGGAAAGGCCTCGAGCAGACGTTTCGAACGGTACTTCGTCCGACAGCAAATTCCGACGCTAAAAATAACAAGGTTTTTTCGCGTC